>NW_025791659.1:10796969-11083892 GCF_921293095.1 Ischnura elegans
GGTCGCAAATAATAGACCACAGATGGAAAACAACTGTAGTAACAGCATATAACCAGAAATTTTGTATGTGCTGGGTTACCATAGAGTTTTTAAGTTCTGTTACAGTTATTTCGCCCACAATATCTCCTAATAAGCTTTATGATGTTTCTTTACTTCGAATTAATTCAGTCAAGTCCCAAATCCAATAGAAAAGGGATTGCTAAGATTGCCTTGTACTAGAAGATGGACCTGAGAGCCAAAAGGCGTCTTCAAAAGGTGCAGTGACATTTCATTTTAATATTAAAAGATTGTGAATTCACCCATTCACCATTTCCTTCCACTGTGACAGAGTTTGAAAAATAATGATACCTTATTTTTTCCGTTTTGCGATCCAAAAACATGTTGCTCATGCTATCTGAAAGGAAAAATTAAGGCATAAGCCCTATCTCGGCTAAGTTGATGACGTCACAAGCTCATGCGGAGGGTATAGGCGTTTTTCCTCTGCCCCTCAGTCTTATATGTGGTCTTAAGGTCCTGTAATTGAATATTAAGCAACGGAAAGTGATTCAAGAAACGAGCTGAAACTAGCTAACTCATAAATAGACAACTATAATCAACTTTCAGGACAATAAGCAGATACACTAGATTATTATGAAGCACCAAAAGAGTCACGTATTTAAGTACGAATCTAGGAAACCCCGCAAATGACGAGTTTACGTTTCGCTGTGCGTTGCTGTGGAAACCGGCCCTTACCTTCCGTTCCCTTAAAACAACTCCTTCCGAAAGACGGAGATAAAACCCTGCAGGGGGTTCCAACAGACCTCTCCACCCCCTATTCCTCATTTAAGACTCCTTTTCCTTCTCCTGACCCCCTTGAGTCTGGGGACAGCTTCATGGGAAAACTTTGACCATTAAAAGAACGAAAATTCTCCAACTCTCCACGTAAATTTGGTTCTAACTTAACTTTCGTTCTGACGTAATTTTCGTAATAATGATAATTTCGCTGTAACGTAACTTCCGCAATAGCGTAACCTTCGTTCTACAATAACCTTCGTTTAAACGTAACTTTCGTAATAACGCCCCTGTCGATTTAAATTAACTTTCAATACAGCGTAACTTTCGTTTTAACGTGAGTTTCCCATTCCACGGCAAAACCGAATATCTAGCAAAAAAAACCATGCACCTCAACACTTCAACATAAAAAATTTAAGTTTGCGGCAAAATCTATTAACTCGTTCGACTCTTCATTTTTCACGGAATTTTTGTGCCCAAAGCACTCGATATACCGATGGCGAAGTTCTAACAACACGTGTCTCAATTTTGGAAACTTTTCAGGAGAGCAATAAAAAAAACGATTTATTTTTTTAATTGTATACTATTTTAATTGAAATTAAAACCCAAAAATACATAAAACTGATAAAGAAGCATGCATTTGCAAACAACAAGATGTTTTTTTGCTTGAATTAATGTTTTATTAACGGTATTAGCAGTTTTGACACAGACCGGCCATATTTTGAAATACGTGTTGCTAGAACTAAGACATCGGTATAGTACTTTCTTCATATTACTATTTGTATTCTTTAGTACCTTCTCAATTTTTTACGTTTTCACCTTTATTCTTTATTTTAATGTAACCCAAAGATTTGATTTCACACGCGATACGGAGAACTCATCTCTCGAACACGACACGAAATAATGAAACCCATTCATGCTATTATGATTATCATCCGACGGTTTTATAATACCTTTTTTAATGTTCCCACATCATGCTAGAGGATGCTATAAAGGATTTACGAGAAGTAGAATCTTGTGCACATTAAAATGATAATGGGAAAGTGCAATGAAATAGAATTTTTTGTGCCAAATATCCAATATATCACCGCCAAATCGGTTAAATATATTAACAATTCTCCATTTTAGTTAGGGATTTACGAGAAGTAGAATCTTGTGCGCATTAAAATGATTATGGGAAAGTGCAATGAAATAGCATTATTTTGTGTCAAATACCCAATATATCACCGCTAAATCGGGTTAAATTTCTTCACAATTCTCCATTTAAGTTAACGGTGCGCGTGAAGTTGTCGTTTAATTTTATATTTAATATAATTAATACACATGGTTATTTATTGCTATTGAATGCATTTCAATCGGTCAACATCTTATAAATTCGAATTTAAGCATACCGGGACTAGCCACGGTGATAACTTTTACGGGAGTCACCCGCAATGCACAATTGTGCGAAAAATCCACAGAGAAAAAATCATTCGCCTTGACCGGGATTCGAACCCGGATCCCTCGATTCCCGGCCGAGTGCTTTAGCCAGTTAAGCTACCGAGGCGTCATTCTGATTTTCGAATGATTTTTTCTCTGTGGATTTTTCGCACAATTGTGCATTGCGGGTGACTCCCGTAAAAGTTATCACCGTGGCTAGTCCCGGTATGCTTAAATTCGTCAAAGAGAGAACACCTATATGTGTTCAAAGTTCGGACTTTACTCTCCGGCTGTGGCGCCGTGCGCACGATTTGGACTGCTCGTCGCATAATATGCTCAGCAGTCCATACCACCTTGTCCGGTATAGTCCACAAATTTCCACAGGGAAGAATGACGCCTCGGTAGCTTAACTGGCTAAAGCACTCGGCCGGAAATCGAGGGATCCGGGTTCGAATCCCGGTCAAGGCGAATGATTTTTTCTCTGTGGATTTTTCGCATCTTATAAATTTCTTAATTATATTCGTTTTTCAGTTCCGTATTCCTTAGACATGATTCATGCCTTCATTTGTTACGAGTTCACCTTTTTTCGGTGAAAATTATTACTTATGCATTAGTAAAAAACAAAAGATCGAAATGGAGGCAAACAATACGGCAAATGGCAATTTGGGTGCTACTTTGAACCTTAATCGGTGACGCACGTTCTGAGAGACCGCTGCGTTTCTTAAAATTAGGAATGCTTTCGAAATTGCTATTTCATAATATCTATAACCCTCGTGATCGTCTTAATAGGGTAGTTTCCTTCATCAAAGAAAACGAAAGGCAATGATTGCGATTCGTTACCCACCATTAGTGTATTCATAATATACAAATTATTTGGTTTTAGAAATACCGATTTATACGAATGGCAATGGTCAATTTTAACCTCATTTGAAAAAAGGCTAGATTGGCGCCCATGCAATGCCACTCCACTTGGCGTCACAGGGACCTAGTTTCTACACGAGAGGATAGGAGTTTTACATCGTCTGAGGTTACTAATGCATGCATGAGGCACAGCACTCAGGGAAAAATGTCTTAATAATCACTTATTAAAACTGGCTAAGGTCGGAAAATTTCCTTCGTTTGATAACGTATTAATGATACTTATTTTAGCCAAGCGCTGCAAGCTAGCATGGTACTCGGCTACCTGCTAGCATCCTGCGTCGTATCATCGCTCAAAGCCTCGCCCCAAGGTCACCTCACTTGCGGCAGCGGGAACCAGAACGACGTCACACGGAGATTTCCCGGCATTCATACTTACCCGTCGCGTTTCCGCGCGCTTGAAATTTTTCACTTTTTCATTTAATCGTGAAAAATAGATATCGTCATTTAAAAATCTAAAAGTTTGAAATACGTAATCCAGGAGTAACAATCTTCCGATTTAGGCAATAAAAAAATAATAGAAAACCACCCTATTTTATATAGTTAGGTCATAGAACTCTTAATTTAACGTTCTTATTATTTATTTCTGAAAATTTGAAACCGAATTTGAGTAACGGTCTGTGTTAGACTTTACGTTACTAAATTGGAAATCCAATAAACGTAATGCTGGTGAAAATGAATCAAAAAGTCGTTAAAAACAATTCCTAGTGATTATTCAAGAATATCAATAATAACTAATTATTTTTGAGGAATCATTTTTAGTCGCAAAACGCGGATAGTTGAGTACTTAATTAACAAATTACCATAATTAAAATAACAACTCATCAGTGTTTTTGATACCAGTTTTTTAATCCTGTCTCAAATAACAATTTTTACTGAAAAAGTTAGTTCGTGTCTGGAATGCAAAATAATGAATATTAGTTTTATAACAGTTGAGGAGTCAAAGAAACATTAATCTAAACGATAGAAATGCATTTGCAAAGTTTTACGAATTTTTGTTCAACCCATTAATCCCCGTTGCGTTGCGTTAACGCAACATTATTGATTTCTAATTATCAAAAAAATTGTCTACCTGAGAATAATTTTTTATTCGATTAACTGACTTTTTTTTACGTATCTCTAGTTCTGATTTTGTCCCTTCCACCAACATTTTTATTCATATAATTGTATTTTTTGACTGACGGCGTTTGGCACAAAAAAATCGATGCGCACATACGAGACACCTTGGGAAAAATAGGGATCGGGTTGGTGTGGTGGCTAGAGTGTTGGCTTCCTACCCGGCGGACTCGGGTTCAAATCCCGGTAGGGCAGAGAATTTTCAGAGACTTCCCGATCCCTGCTTGAGTGTTGTGTGGAGGACATTTCAAGCGCAACACTCCGTCCGTCGGATGGGACGTTTAAGCCGTGGTCCCCTTGGCGCCTTTCGTTAAGTGCAGGCCAATGCCGACGCCGGGTTTCTCTCCACCCTTCCTTCCATACCCTTCCCTCATGGCGCAAATGACCTCAGCTGTCGGTCGCCTCCTCCAAATACCATACCTGGGAAAAATGGCATACCCCAGCATGTCCGTTGAATTGCAGAATGGGGAATTCCCTCCATACGAATACTGATAACTCCCGGCGAAGATGTCGAGTGTACAAATCAAGACAAAAAATAAAAGATGTAAGCTAATGTTTAAAAATTACTGTTTTGTGTTTATTTACCGGAGTTTTCCCAGCGTTGTGTATACGCAGCATTTTGAAAATCATATATTATATGATGAAAATATTTTTTTTCCAGAAACTTATCTTAATTAGGTCAAAATTAATCGCAAAATAAGAATCAACCGAAGTTAAAAGCCCTACATACAGTCGAGGGAATAATGGGTTAAAAAATTCCTAGTGATTTTTCAAGAATCATAATAATTAATAATTTGTAAGGAATCATTTTAGTGGCATTACGTGTATAATTACGTATTTGATTTTAAAAAAAGTACGACAATAATAACAACTCAAGTGTTATTTTATATCAGTTTTTTGATCCTGTTTCAAAGTAGAATTTTTACTGAGAAGTTGGTTCGTATTTGGAATGCATAATATTAAATATAAGTTTTAGGATAGTTAAGCAGTCAAAAAAAGATTAAAATGAGCAATAGAAATGAATTTGCAATGAAGGAAAATATCCCTCGCGTGTACGGAAGCGTGTTTGGGAAGAGTGGGGGTGGGAGAATGATTTTAAGGGTACGGCAGAAGGGAAGTGTCTACGCGTCTAGGAGCCCCGAAGGAATAGGGTGTATGAGTACGAGAATCCGTGCTCATAGACAGGAGATCGACCGAACAACCGAAGTAAAAAGCCCTGAATACAGTCTGGGGAATAGTGGGTTAATTACGGTATTCCAGACCGCACGTCACAGGTAGTGTAAAGAGAATTGCAAGTCACTCGTTAAGGGCTAGACGAACGCAAATCACGACAGAAAAATTAAAAAAAAAAAAAAAAATTCAGCGACTCCGTCGGTACCATTCACGCGCGTGTCACATATGGGTGTCTCCAAATTTTGGGTCTGCATGTCGTGATGAGGTGCCATAACATACGAATGCGTCGTCAGGCGTTTTATTGGCCTCTCTCAAAGAGGTCAATAGTACCCATACCGAAGTTTTTCGTTCACTTTCTGATTCAAAGATGGCACCAATGCGGCGCCGAGAGGGAAAATTTCGTGATTCGACGGGAAGGACTTGGACATCTTCTATACGAAGCCACCTTACATCATAAAACCTTCGTCTTAACACTTAACTACTAGCGCCGTTTTTTAAAACGTTAGTACCGGCGCGGGAACACACCAGAACCCCAAATTATTAATTTAATTTCCAAAAAACTACTGATACTTTGTGAAATTCACCATGCATATTCGCAAGTTTAAATTGTTTTCAACAGCTGTCGATTATTTGACTTTGATGTTTTCATTATTTAATATTTTTTCATATTTTTAGAAAAAAAACTTGAAAATTTAGTGAAAACGTAATATCATATTTAATTTCCTCTTAATTCAGGTCCTGGAAACTCAAAATTAAGTAATACACAACACTTTACTTCACAATGGAAACCTTACCTCAATGCAAAAAACAAACGAGGTATCTACAACGCAATTAGTGGAATGGGGACATACCGAGTTCTCAGATCACTTTGCACAATGTTTAAACTTCACAAGGATGAGATAGACTGATTAAAAAACAGTTTGGTTGGATAGGAAGAGATGGAGTAGAATTGAAGCTACAAAGTGGCTAAGCGATGTTGCCAAATCACACAGGAAGTAAACAACAAATTCACCCGCCTGGGTATCCACCATCACCCCGCGCCCGTAGTTAAGGGTTAAGAAGTACGAAGTAAAATTTCAAGTGTGCAAGGTGATTTAACTAAAAAATACATACTAAACTAAAATTATATACTAATACTAAAACTATACAAAATATATTTACTGAAGATTCAGTCTAATGGTAAAAATTGAATCCATCAGGGTTACTTAATATATGTTTAAAGTTCTAGACTTGTAGCTTTACTATTATCGAGTAAAATCGTGCGAGCGTAAATCCACATCTAATTAAAACTTCTTAAAGTGTTTAAAATTGTTCTTAAATAAATCATATTCATGTACTTAGGAAAACTACCTTTTGTGCCAAGGAACACAAGTTAGATTGGTGGTAACAGTGATTAAAAAGTCAAAAATGGAAACGAACATGATTTGTTTATTAAATTTGAAAATACAATAACGTGTATCATAAAGAAAATTAAGGTAGCCTAGGTATCAACTCAATTTTAAAATTTAACTCCTTTCAAGTAAAAATAAACTTAGGTTAAACCCTCCTAAATTAAGCGCTTTCTTTAAAGTCCAATTATATACTGAATTTCACACAAAATAGCATATTATAGACCCTCGAGCGGGCGCGCCTGATATTTTTACACGACCAGGCGCGTGGTGTACTTTGTCCACGATAAATGCATTCATATGATAACACTCGATTTTTGTTTAAATTTATCTTTATTTGTAGAAATTAGTTCAAGCTTGAACATTTATAGGTGATACAGATATAAATGTACACAGCTGGTACACGGCCGGTCGCGCGGCGTTATTTATGCACCATGGGTGTTGGGTTTCTCTTGCCGATCAAAAAGTACTAGTAACATAATAAATAAATAATATATGATAAATACAAAAATGTCTAACATATAAACTATGCCCTAGCATCAAAAAATGTATTAAAACCAAATCACATCAATTTTCTTAAGTGTTTAAAATCATTTTCAAAGCTTTTAAACTAAAAATATCGGGGGTTGGTAAAGAAAAAAGGTAGTTTTACTACGAAACATTAATTTAACAGTTCAAAAGTTATTCATCAAAGAATTTAAACATACTGTTTTCATTTCACCATCTTTCTGGTGGTCTATTATCTAAGTTTATAATACCTCACTGCCTTATATCCGTTTCATATACTATCTTTCCTTAATAATCTATGTGGATAAGAAGTACCGTCTAAAAAAGCGTTCATTCATTTGCAATCAAAAAAAAAATCTTCGAAAAGAGTAGTCAAACACCTCGCGATTTAGGGTCTGAATGCGGTAAGATTTAATGCAGTTTTGGCACAGAAATATTTCGCCCATGATCGCATCAAATGGTCTCCAAAGAAGCCCATCCGAATTAGCTACGAGAGAGAAATCGTGCGGATCAACAACTCGAGCGTAAAATTAAATGATCATTTAACGCGGGCTCATTCGATCCCTTTGCCACGTCAATTTCTCATACTCGCCCCTGCGAGTGACGCACTTTTCTCTTCCTTTGCTCGATATCTCAAAACTTCCACGATACTCTGAAGTTGGTAATGCTTCCAGTAGCAGATACAGAAAAAACTCAAGTGGGGGGTCGCAAAAGACACCTTGAGTTACCATAACTTTTATCGTAATAAAAACAATCAATGTTATAATATTTCCTGGAGTTTATTTATGGTCAACGTATTTTATGAAAACAATTTATAGCCAACGTTTCCATTTATTTAAAATCATCATCAGGGCTATGAAAGAAAAAACATAAGAACAATATAAAATACAAAGATAACAACGATGTGCAATATTTTTACATAAAAATGTTACGATCGCGTTTTTTTACAATAATATAATTTATAGGAACATATAAGAACAAAATACACAAAATATAAATTATATTATTGTAAAAAAACGCGATCGTAACATTTTTATGTACAAATATTGTATATCGTTGTTATCTTTGTTATCTTATATATGTATATATAAGAACAGAATACACAAAATATAAATCATATTATGGTAAAAAAATGCGATCGTAACATTTTTATGTAAAAATATTGTATATCGTTGTTATCTTTGTATTTTATATTGTTCTAATGTTTTTTCTTTCATAGCCCTGATGATGGTTTTAAATAAATCGAAACGTTGGCTATAACTTGTTTTCATAAAATACGTTGACCTGAACTCCAGAAAGTATTATAACATATATTAAACGAGGTCAAGATAAGAAGAGAAAAAAATATTTTTTTTTTAATAATCAAGTCACATTTAAAGTTTATGAAGGTTTTAATTAAAGTGATAACGTAAAAAGACAAGACGATGCCATATTATGATACAAAAAAGTTAAAATGATGGTTCTGCAATGTTTGGCAATACGGGCGGCTCCACAAGGGGGGGGGCGCCACCTGTGCCCCCCATCTGCATCCGCCACTGGTTCACCCTAAGCAGACGCAGAAAAAATATTGAATTTAACTCATTGGTTGATACTGGTAAATGTTCATTCTGAGTGCAGGTCAAAAAAAAAACTTTTCTGGTTACCCACCGGGAGCTGTTTAGGATAATAAGGTATTTTCCTTCATCAAAGAAAACGAAAGGCACTGATTCCGATTCGTTACCCACCATTAGTGCATTCATAATATAAATATTATTTGGTTTTTAGAAATCCCAGTCCATACGAATGATAATGGTCAATTTTAACCTCATTCGAAAAAATTGGAATCCATTTATATTTATTAAAAATAAATAAAACTGTATTATAAGAGGAAGTAATTGTTAAATTATCATTTCTTTCTTTATCTTGACCTCGTTTAATTCATGTTAAAATAGTTCTTGGAGTGTAGGTCAATGTATGTTATGCAAAAAAGTTTTAGCCATCGTTTCCGTTTATTTTTATTAAGCCATCCTCAGGGCTATGAAAGAAAACATAAGAACAATATAAAATACAAAGATAACAAACATACCATACAGAATACACAAAAAATTTTGACAGACCTTAACTTAGTACATATTTATTGATATTATGTTACTAGGCAATTATCACACTATTATTTATTACTATTATTACTACGATTACTATGAATAACTGGTTACATTGAAGAAAAGGCTTCCGTTCTAAAATTGCTTTTGTGACATCCATTCAGACAGGGCTTAACTTCGAATGTCAATAAATATGTACAAAGTTAAGCCCTGAGGATGGTTAAAAATAACGTTGGCGAACACTTGTTTGCATAACATACATTGACCTACACTCCAAGAGCTATTTTAACAGTAATTGTTAAACAAATAGAAGTAATTTTTGCATTTTCATTTCATTAATCAGAGGCGATATAAGGAATAGAATACTTGATTATATACGTGCACTGTTTGAGATGGTGAAACAAGGATGGCGGAATTCTGACGCCTAAAACTCAAATACAGCGCCTCCAATGTATATGTACAACGTCCTGGGTAAAATCCAATGACAATCATCGGCGAAACATTAATGATTATGGTAGCACTTTTCACTTTATGTACTAGTTCGTTTGCAGAACAAAACTTAGCCACCTCGATAAATAAGTCGGGTACTTAAATCCAAAAATTGTATAATCAATATGGCGTAACTTTGAAAACGCTAAAAACTTGGAAACGGCTCCTCCAGGTATTCACAACCTCCTTCGGGAGGATGCGCCGACGAAAAAAAAAAACGACAATCGTCCTTCTTTTGTTCGCGCCGTCGTCATGGCGACGGGCTGTTATCTGCACGCACCTCTCCCACCCGGTAAAAACCTGGGTGTCAAGGAAACGAGTCATCTTCACTGGAGTGTTGGGTGATTTATTAAAATATATTGCCATCAATCAAAGAGTGAAGCGCTCTCTTTCGCGAAGAAAAAGAAGGAGGGTTGGAGATTTTTCCTCCAAGCCGTCTTGACAGTTCCGTTAGTTATCTTCTTCCGCCGGTGAAGGAGCCGTGGACGCCTCACCAAACGACTTATCGACCTGAGAAATTGCTCCCGAAGTCTTACGCGAAGGTTAAAATTGATCTATTCCCTCATCTGCGGCAATTGACTTAAATCCTAGCTTAACAGGGCTTCTTTTAACACAAGCAGAGTTGATACGCCACGATGTACGAGTATTGATTTTGTTGGAGGTGGAATAGCATGACTGTTACTTTTTAGTTGATATGTAAATATATTTATGAAAACTTATTTACCATTTTTATCATAACCATAATGTCATTTATAACCATATTGACATTATTGGCTTCTATATACCGTAATATGGTAACATTTTTGTGTAATATATACAAAAGCACTCTAACTGAAGAACGAGTCGGTAACTCCAAAGGGGTACCTATGTTCTTATAGCCATGTATTTCTTAACATTTATATATGTGTGGAACAATAAACATTATTATTATTATCCTTTTTCCCTCTTGCTATCTTACAAGGATTGTTCACAGTGAACGGACCAAGTCAAGTTCAACTGTGTTTTGTTAATACTTCCGTTATTATTCTATTGAAAGGAACCGTCGGACAATATCACAGGTGTCCAGGATGACTGATTTTTGCATTTTTGGTAGAGTTTTCTCCAAGTTTAGCTGTTTTAGCTGGTGTAGAACTTCGCACGGTGTGATTCCTGCTGTTGTTATCACTATTGGGCATATATCTACTGACTGCATCTTCCACAAGGCTTTGATCTCTGCTGCAAGTTCTGCATATTTGTTAATTTTGGTGGATTGTGCTTTCTGTACATTATGGTTTAAGGGAATTGTCACGTCTATGAGGGTATGGAGGTGGCGTTTTATTTTGTCTATTATAACTATGTCTGGTCTATTGTTTTTAATTGCTCGGTCATTTACTATTATTATTCAGCTTGACTTCCGTGTGTAAACCCCCCCTGTCAGCCTTGTAACTTCTCACCCCCCACTCAGCCCACCAAAGAAAACGGCCTTGCGGAATTTATTTTATTTCAACTTTTATTCGGCAGTAGATCGTACAATCACATATATGAAGGTATGGTATTTGGAGGAGGCGACCGACAGCTGAGGTCATTTGCGTCATGAGGGAAGGGTAGGTGAGGAAGGGTGGAGAGAAACCCGGCGTCGGCATTAGCTTGCTCTTAAGGAAAGGCAGCAAGGGGACCACGGCTTAACGTCCCATCCGACGGACGGAGTGTTGCGCTTGAAATGTGAACGTGAAATTGAAACTGAAATTTAAAAAAATGTGAAATTGAAACGCTCCACACAACACTCAAGCAGGGCAGTCTCTGAAAATTCTCTGCCGCCGCCGGGATTTGAGCCTGAGCCCGCCGGGTGAGAAGCCAACACTCTAGCCACCACACCTACCCGATCCCCTGGGACGCTTACATTTATATTGATTTCGGCGGGGGTTTATGCACAGAAAACTCCCTTTGCTTTGGCCCACAAGAGTAACCAATAGGTGGCACTGAGGCAGCTCACCACTCACCAACAGAAGGAATGGACGAGGACACAAGGATGAAAGGAAAGGTACACACTCACACGATAGCAGGAAGGAGACAGGAACATGCGTTTCGGGGCACGCTGAGCCCAAGTGAAATAAGCCAATATGGCCGATATTCATTCACACGACGCCTTAAGAGCAAACATACAAATAAATTCTCAGGTAATCTATTTATGCACCTGAAATAAAAAGGCAGCAAAAAAACAAATACCAGCATCATTCCCTTGAAGCAGTGACCAGCAGTCGGTCGCGAAACGTCCGGGCAATCTAAACTACGACACGCGGCATTACACCCGTACGTAACTCTTTTTAAATCATCAAACAAAAAAGTTTCGCTTTCAAATTATAAGTTTTTGAGATCTTTCACCGCGGCCGAATTCAGACCTAGGTCACTCCAATTTTTACTCGGCGTTCCATTATCGTAAATTAATCGGATTAACACTGGTGTAAATATAAATTTAACACTGTAGCATAGCAACCATTAATCACACAAATCTACTACATAAAATGTCTGTCTCATCAATTTTCTTAATTTTGTTTCAAAATTTCAAGTATTATTTATTATATATGTAAAATTCACGCTCCAGTAATTACGCCTGCGAAGAAAATATCACAGAAAATTATGATAGTAATTTTGTTGTCTCATGACGTTTTCATTTTTTAATAATAAGTGGGTGTCTCCTTAAACGAAATTGCAATAGTAGGTTCTAACTAGAAAATAAAAATGTCAAAACATCTCATTATAATTACGTTCATTAAAAAAATACATTTTCATCGTGATAATATAATTGAACTTGATTTTTCTACGTAAACCCTTCGGCATTTCCAGGATGTATGCAATAATTGTCGGAGCAATCTCCACTACGACATCTGTATGTCACCCTTTTTTAATCACTACAAGCCACGAAAGCTTCAATAATGTTTTGTTTGACATTCAAGAAAAATGTATTTATATTGAACGGGAGATAAAACGTGAGGATTAATCAAAATAGGTGCAAAAATAAATTAATAATTGAAACATATCAACGCATAATCATACAAAACAACTATATAAACTGTCTGTGTCATCATTTTTCTTAATTTTTGTTTAAAATTTTAAAAAAGCATTTGTTAATATTTTTCTAACATGTTGATCCAGTACTTATTTCTGCGTGGTAAATATCGCAGAAATTAATTACAACAACTTCATTTTCTCATGACGTTTTCATTAGTTTACTATAAGTGGGTGTCTCCTTAGCACTAGTCCTACCGATGCAGTCATTTTGACTCCCCGCGATTTATTTTAAAAACGCGTACCTACAATTTTATTTTCTAAAACTATTTTAATAGCAAAGCCTTGTTTTGTGTCAAAAATGAATAAAAGTCACGGATGTTCAGGCTGGAATTTGGAAAACTTTAGTCGGGACAGAGAAATAAAATTCGCGAGGAGTCTAAACGGCTAGTGGTTCTAGTTTTAAACGAAATTGCAATAATACGTTCTAACTACAAAATAAAAAATGTCAGAACATCTCATTATAATTACACTCATTAAAAACATACATTTTCATCATGATAATATGATTGAACTTACTTAAAACCCGTTGGAGTATACAATTATCATTTTTTGTTTGACATTCAAGAAAAATGTATTTATTTTGAATGGCAGAGCAAACGTGAGCAACTACTTTAAACACCACGAGAGGGTGCGGAGAATTTTAGTTAGCAGGGGTGCCAACCCCACAGCGCTTAACTAAGTCCAACCCCATGCGACCCCCCCCCCCCCCCCCCGGTGGCATTCATATTCAAGATTTTATGTGTCCCATAAGAGGGAGTAAAAACCAACCCCACGCCGCTTCCCCCTGGAAAAGCCACCCCTAAGGAAGAAGAAGGCTCCCTGGGCCCAAAAAAAACCACCCCCTTCCAACTCCCTCACGATCTTAATAATCTCCGGAAAAGCGGGAAAAACTCATATAACGACCCACGACCTGGGAACTCACCTTAGGCGACAGGAAAAAAATATTGTAGCAAAAAAATGTTTAATCCCAAGAAATCTTTTATAGCTTTTTTTGAAAGAGATTGGTAAGAGAAACAAAGAATTTTCCAGAGTACACACAGGACGGTTAAAAATATCTATTATCTATTTAATTATGATACTGTATAGATGAAACTGACGACAAGCTTCACACTGAAAAGTAAAAGCACGCATCTTTTTTCGATATAGCTCGTATTATTTTTATTATTACCGTCAACACGAACGGATATCGAAGTAAAAGTCGATTGTTTTGATGCCCGTTTTAACATTCTTATCTGATGGTAGAGTACATGACTAAATCCCTTTAGAAAAACATACAAGAAGATGAGATGCAAGGAGAAATTTAAATATGCAACAGTAAGATTAAAAATATCTTTTCTTTATTTAATAATGATACTGCATTGCAGAAAAAGACTAGCTGTTTTACATTGATAAGTACAATGATGCATCTGTATGTAAAATGATTGTTCGTATTATTATTCTTTACGCAACTGCGAACTGATATCGACATAGAATACAAATGTGTCGATTACCATTTCAAAATGCCTATCTTATGATGACGCACATGAAGAAGAGTTAGAAACTAAAAAAAAAAAAAGACTCATGAAAAACCGTTTAATCCTAAGAAATCTTATAGCTTCTTTTTAAGAGATTGGTAGAAAAACAAATAATTTTCCAGAGTATGTACTTTGTAATCGAGAATATATTTTACTTCTTATGTTTTCAGGCAGTATTGATGAAACTTATAAGAAGTTTTACACTGAAAAAGTATAATGACGCATCTATTTTCGATATGTCTCGTGTTATTATTATTACCGTAAAGGTCGCTAACACGGTGAATGGTCATGCGAATGATCACGTGATCATTCACAGGATATTGCGAGCAAAATATAACATGTACTAATTTTCACAGAATGATCATGCGCATGAAGGTTCATTCGCGAATTGATCTATTATACAAGGTGAAAGATCATGCGCATGATCATGCTGAAGGATCATGCGAATGAAATCATTCGCCGTGTATAGGGGCCTTTAGTGCGAACTGATATGGAAATAAATATGGATTGTTCCGATGCCCGTTTTAAAATGCCTATTTGATAATGCCGTACACGGCAAAAGCCTTTAAGAAAAACATACAAGAAGATGAGAAGCAAGAAGAAATTAAATATGTAACAGTAAGATTAAAATTGTATTTTAATTATTTAATAATGATACCATATTGATGACAAAGACCAGCTGTTTTACACTGATAAGGACTAAAGATGCATCTGTACGTAAAATGATGGTTCGTATTATTATTCTAAACGTAAGTGCGAACTGATATCGAAATAGAATGCGATTGGGTCGATTTCCATTTCAAAATGCCTACGTGATGATGACGTACATGAAGAAGAGTTAAAAACTGGAAAATAAGACTGTCGTGAAAAAAATGTTTAATCCCAAGAAATCTTATAGCTTTTTTTTAAAGGGATTGGTTGGAGATACAAATAACTTTCCGAAGTATATACTTTGTAATCAAGAATATCCTTCACTTCTTAAGCTTTGAGGCAATATTGATGAAAATGACAAGAAGTTTTACCCTGAGAAAGTAAAATGACGAATCTATTTTCCATATTGTTCGTATTATTATTCTTAACGTAAGTGCGAACTGATATCGTCATAGAATACAATTGTATCCATTACCATTTCAAAATGCCTACGAGATGTTGGCGTGCATTACGAAGAGTTAGAGACGTGGAAAAAATTGTCGTGAAAAAAGTTTAATCCCAAGAATACAATCATAGATTCTAGAAAGCACGAAATCATAGTTATTTTTGGTTAAATCCGCATACAGAATTTAACAAAAAAAAATAAGAAAAATTAGAATATGATAGCTTTATACAGACGATGTTTTAAGTTATATTTACATATTAATATATAATTAAGACGTAAAACCAAATAATATATAAGAAGGTGGTTACCTTATGCATGCATTGGTAATCTCAGACGATGTAAAACTCCTATTTACTCGTATGGAAACTAGGTCCCTGTGACGTCACGTGGAGTGGCATCGCATGGGCGACAACCTGGCCTTTTTCAAATGCGGTGAAATTTCACCATTGCCACTCGTCTATACCGGTATTTCTAAAGCCAAATAATTGTGTATATTATGAATACACTAATGGTGGGTAACGAACCGCAATCAATACCTTTCGTTTCCTTTGATGAAGGAAACTACCCTATTATAACTTTTATGTTGTAATTTTATGTTACACTACATTCTAAATATTTTTCTAACTTTCTTCTATACTATCTTGTGCCAATGTTTGTCACGAATATCGACAATAACTTTCTGGAATGAGCTATAAATTCCCTGCATACATGTAGGTACTATTCTGGTTTCCTTTTTCCAGCGTTTCGGCTAAATTCGTCTCCGCGCGCTGCAGAGGTACGAATTAGGGTCGGGGGAACACTTCCATACCTCCGACCCTGGGTATGGATTTAAGGATAGGAGCGGCAGGGTATCTGGAGCCGAAGATTAGCCTTTCAGGGTCGCCGCGCCCCAATACCTCCCCATCCCTTAGCAGGATCCCTACACGAGACCCCTGATTGATACCTCTCGTCTGCTCCCGACAGATGTCACTGAATTCGTCTTCAAGCCATACCCCCCACCGTCTTATCTAATCTTCCCCTTTTTAAGCTCGCTTCCGATATGCGTTCTTCATTTGTCAGAGTCTTTTTTCCGAAAGGAGGAAGAAGAAGGTAGGGTTCTGAAGATATTCGTCAACAAAAATGCGAGTTTGTGTTAGTTTGGGCGTAAATAGGGTAGTTTACTCCATCAAAGAAAACGAAAGGCATTTATTGTGATTCGTTACCTACCATTAGTGTGTTCAAAATACACAAATTATTTGGTTTTATAAATTCCAGTTTAGACGAATGGCAATGGTCAATTTTAACCGCATTTGAAAAAGGCCAGATTGGCGCCCATGCAATGCCACTCCACTTGACGTCACGGGGACCTAGTTTCTACACGATTAGATAGGAGTTTTACATCGTCTGAGATTACCAAAACAAGCATGAGGCACAGATCTCAGGGAAACATCTCTTAAAAACCACCTATTAAAATTGCATATGGTCGGAAAGTTTCCTTCGTTTGACAGGGTATTAATAATCCTCGTTTAGGACAAACGCTACCTGCTAGTACTCTACGCTACCGTAATGCTCGGCAGCAAGCAGCCTGCATCGTAGCGGCGTTCATAGCCTCGCACCCAGGTGGCTTCATACAGCAAAAACTAGACGTCATACAGGCTTTTCCCAGCATTCATACTGAGCCGTCGCGTTTTCGCGCACTTGTAAATATTCACTCTTCATTTAATGGCGAAAAATAGATATCGTCCTTTAAAAAACTAAAAGCGTGACATACGTACTCCAGGAGTAATAATCTTTCGATTTAAGCAATAAAAAATAATAGTAAACCACTCTATTATGACTTTCCAGATAATGCATGAATAGTTGCATAGTTTTTTGACCGTAACCTAATGATTATATTATAAAAAAACAGAGTAAGCCCTGATGAAGATAGATAAATTATCCGAAATGTTGGACCTATGTAATATGAACTCTTGAAAATAAGGTAATTTGCAATAAACTTTTTTCACCTAAATTTTAGGTACAAAATATAATTAAAAATGATAGATACAAAAAATATTTTTTAAATGGTTTATTCAATGACACGCACTTAAAATTGTTAACAAAGAAATGGCATAGAAAGTTTTACCTAAATATATTGTATATGACGCTGAATTCGTTTAGAAGCCTATACTCGCCTTTACCATCACATATAATCTTACTTTTTAAGCTTGGTTCCGATATGCGTTCTTCATTTGTCGTACTTTTTATTCCGGACCGAGGACATAGGTGGTATGGCTGTGACGAGATTCGTCAACAAAAATGGGAGTTAGCGTAATTTTGGGCGAAATTTAATGTCATCCAGAGAGTAATTCAATAGACTATTAGCTTGATGACGGTAATTCCATGATTTTAGAATAAATAACATAGGGTAAGCCTTGATGAAGGAAGATTAGGTGTGACCGAACTGTACAGGGTAAGGTGATTTGTAATAAACTTTTTGCGCCTAAATTTTAGATACAGAAATAATGGGGTGGTCTCCTAACATTTTTTATTGCCTAAATCGAAAGATTATTACTCCTGGAGCACGTATTTTACGCTATTAGATTTTTAAATGACGATATCTATTTTTCAGGAATAAAATGAAAAGTTAAAAATTTCAAGCCTGCGAAAACGCAACGGTTAAGTATGAATTCTGGGAAAACCGTGTGACGTCATTCTGGTTACGTCTGTCGTCGTGTGGGGCTCCCTTAGTGTGAGGCTATGAGCGCCACTACGATGCACAAGCTACCAGGTGTCAGAGTACCCCGCTAGCCGGTGGCGCTTGGCTTAAATAAGGATTATTATAACCTCATCAAACGAAGAAAACTTTCCGACCTTAGCCAGTTTTAATAGGTGATTATTAAGACATGTTTCCCTGAGCTCTGTGCCTCATGCATGAATTGGTAATCTCAGACAATGTATAACTCCTATCTACTCGTATAGCATCTAGGTCCCTCTGACGTCACATGGAGTGGTATCGCATGGGCGCCAATCTGGCCTTTTTCAAATGAGGTTACAATTGACCAATAATATTCGTTTAAACTGGGATTTCTAAAACCAAATAATTTGTGCATGTATTATGAATACACTAATGGTGGCTAACGAATCACAATCATTCCTTTCGTTTTATTTGATGAAGGAAACTGCCCTTTAGTAGGCTCTTATCGCTCTCATAGCGACGAAGGTATTCCGTAACCCTCCTTTCTAAAGCTATCCCTTCCTTGGGGGGTAGCAAGTCATAAGAGACGGAATCGTTTGGTAAGGTATGATTAATTTTTAAATCTTGGAAACCCCCTACCCAGGGGTCTAACCTTAAGGAAAATCTGTCACTTGTATATGAAACTCCTCCCCCGCTTACATGAGACAAAATTTGTTTTCAGGATATTTCCTTAAATCGCCACAGGGGTTCTTACTTCTACAGATCGTCTCATTTCCTCTAAAAAATTAAAGAAAAAAAACATATGCACACGGTCTTGTGAGATACATTTACCAGACGAGAAAAGACCTTAAATCTTTTTTAAAAATACGACAGGGTTTCTAAGCATGTTCACTATAGCAAGAACCAACTTTAATTCGCGATTTAAAATTTTGTTTCCTACGTTACGAACCAATAGGGTAGTTTCCTTCATCAAAGAAAACGAAATGCATTGATTGCGATTCGTTACCCACCATTAGTGTATTCATAATATACAAATTATTTGGTTTTAGAAATACCGGTTTAGATAAATGTCAATGCCAGGCCTATTAGAATTTAGGCCAGATTGGCGCCCATGCGATGCCACTCCACTTGACGTCACGGGGACCTAGTTTCTATACGATTAGATAGGAGTTTTGCATCGATGAAATTACCAATGCATGCATGAGGCACAGAGCTCAGGGAAACATCTCTTAATAATCACCTATTAAAACTGGCTAAGGTCGGAAAGTTTTCCTCGTTTGATAAGGTATTAACAATCCTTATTTAAGCCAAGCGCTACCAGCTAGCAAGGTACTGAGCTACCTGCTAGCATCCTGCATCGCATCAGCGCTCAGAGCCTCGCCCCAAGGTCACCTCAGTTGCGGCAGCGGGAACCAGAACGACATCACACGGATTTTTTCCCGGCATTCGTACTTACCCGTCGCGTTTTCGCGCGCTTGAAAATTTTAACTTTTCATTTGATCGCGAAAAATAGATATCGTCATTCAAAAATCTAAAAGCGTGAAATACGTACTCGAGGAGTAATGATCTTTCGATTAAGGCAATAAAAGAATAACAGGAAACCACCCTATTACATATTTAATAAAATTTTAGCCACTAATAATTGTTTCCTTTTCTAAATAAAAAAATGCCCTCAAAGGTAAAGGGTGAAAATAAAAATGAATTACCTTGCTCATCTCGTGAAGTCACAGCTAACAAGCGCCGAGCTACGTCGGGCCCTGGAATGAAAGAGAAAAAATTATTATTCATCATTGGCAATTAGATATAAAAAAATACAAATCAAAAACTCAAATCGAATAGGTTTCAGCGTCAAGTGGACCAAGTTATCTAGGGAGGAGGGTTCATAATTATAAGATTAAGGCCCCAAAGCAGCTGACAGATTGACTAAAATTTTCCTTGCTACATAGAGGAATGGAATGGCTTGCCGGAGGAATTTGTTTTTAGCCCTTTCCAACTCACGCCACTATATTTATCAATAGAATAAATAAAATTGAATTTTTAGGGTTTTACAATCGTACATTTTTTGAATTTGGTGTTTCTTGTCTTTTTTTCTTTGGTCTTAGTATATTATAGTGTAAAAATGGATTTTAAGGGCAATATAAACGTAGACATGTATTGTTTTTTCGTTGATTTGGTGCTATGTATATGGGGACATGTACTTCTGTAAAAAAATTGTTTTTTGAGTGATTTTTAAAATTTATTGGTTCTAAGTACAGTAGATTCCGGTTAACTGGGACATATTGGGACTTGTGCACTTTGCCCCAATTAAGCGGCTGCCCCAATTAGGCGAACTATCCTGTATATTGGCTTAAAGAAACGTTGAAATGATAGAAAGAAGACTAAAGGATGTTTATAATGCAACATAAGTTTATTAAACTATTAATTTGATTAATAAATCAGTGAGTTTAGTTAATTTTTTATCACTTTTAAGAATTATAACAATTTAGTTAAAAATATTTTTCACAGCCTCGGGCGACGCTGAATGAATGTCTTTTACTAATTCCTATTAAAGAAAAGTCCTATCCTCTTGCGGATAGTAAATCAACAAGAGCTTTCAAAATAGGGCAAGAATAGGAACATTTGTGAAAAATAAGAGTAAATCAAAGGAGGAAAATATAAAAAAATAGTATTCTGAAAACAAAAAAATTTACTTTCGTCGCGAGTATAGTCTATGTCGCCGACTCATGGCCCAATAAAGCGGAATGCTGTCCCAATTAAGCGGAGAATACTCTGGGATATTCCTCTATAGGGTTCTGTTCTTCAAGATCTGCCCCAATTAAGCGGCTGCCCTAAGTAACCGGTGGACCCATTAAACGGAATCTACTGTATTTTGTTTTGTATTTTGGTTTATGTATATTATTGTGTATTAATGTACTTCCTAACTTTATGTTACCATCCGACTTCATGGTCGACTTGTAACTAATTATTTAATAGTAATAATAATATACACTGTATGTTGATGGTTGCTTTCGGGAAAAACTGCGTACGTAACATTTTCTTATTCGACGTTTCACTCCTCCTACTGGGAGCGTTATCAAGAGAATGAGAGGGAAACCGTTCTCGTCCCGATCATATACAGTGGAACTTGGATATTACGTCATCAAAGGGACCAGAAGATTTTTAACGTTATATCCGAGTGACGTTACAAAAAAAGCAGCCTTAATTCTGAGTGAAAGGACGAAGTAAAAACGCAAATGTTCTGCAATATACATACAACACTGTTTATTGAAATCAATCGTAACTTATGATCTACCGTAACTAACGAAACAAACAATACAATACAGTGTGCCTGTGTCAGTGACCTTGTAGAATGTAGGGGTGGGAATGGATATGACCACGGTATACGGGACAGCCCCCGCTCCCTCTAGACACCAATTAAACAAAAGAGTTGCATCCCGTCACCAGCTCAGCGTCCAGCTTGTGACCTGTTTTTGCTTTTGATGTTTCTACGCATGGTTTCTATGAACTTTGGGACATAATACAATCACACTACCACTTTTGCAACTTAAGAATAGCAAAATTTTGACGCTATACCCGAGCGTCGCAATATTTGTTGACGATATAAACGGGTTTTCGTACAACATAAAATGTTCAATTTTGGCTGGTCTGTATAAAATGTGACGTTAAACCCGAGTTGACGTTACAGCCGATGCCGTTATAACCAAATTCCACTGTATACGTTTCGTTAACCCATTGTTGACCCGGTTCGAATTTTCACGGAAGGCGATAGCCGTTGGTCATTATATTGGGCAAGGAACCCTCTCCATATGCAGCTGAGGTTATATTCCTCCTCCCTATTGAAATTGTTCTGCCTTTTCGCTATCTCGACGGATTGACGTACAAGAAAATTAGTATTCTCGCATTATTTCCCGAAAGCAACCATAAACATTGAGAGATCGTTGAGAGAGAGAGAGCAACCATAAACATAAAAGAGGCTGTGAAAATCTTCATACGAAAATATACACTGTGTTTTCTTTCAGGCATTAATAAAAGTCTGTCGGTCGAACTAGCATATGAATTCTTCAAACCCCTCAAAATAAATTAAGATATATGGTTTTCAATTTTCTACAAAAGTGGATAAAACTTCTTTTAGTCCTAAACAGGTCTAAAATCAGATTCCCATTGGGTCTGAAATTGAACGAGTACCATGTAAATATGACTTTAGCGTGTGTATTAAAATTATTATTGATTTATATAGTTATTATTTCGTTGAAAGAAGAATTCCTCACCTAAAACAGTCCAAAGTACAACTAAAAATCGCCAATTCTTATTTAGTATTTACTATATTTCAAGTTTGAATTATTCTCCCCGCTTCAACCGTTTAATCATGGCCATTTAGCTGAGTTTTGTTTCGAGGAAACCCTTCAAATATTCCTAATGCCGACAGTTACAATCCAGCATTGAAGGTGTGTGATATTCCACCTCCCAATTTAAAGAATTTAGTGAAAGCCGTAAGGAATAGATGAGACCTGAAGGACTTGTCGAAAGAATAGCGGAAAGAGAAGGAAGAAGTAATGAAATTGAGAGAAGGCTAGAAAAAGAAGTCGGGAGGTATTTGCGGAAGTGGGGAAGGGTGAGGGGGAGGACAAAAGAAGTGCGAAGAGCGGAAAGAGACAAATACTTTTCGGGAGATTGCGGCCTGGGGGGGAGGAGGGTGAAAAAAACCCACTCCTGACACCAGTTTCCTTGAGCGCCGTCACCCTTTTGTGGGGCCATTTCAGTGTCTGTGTGCGGGAGAGAAAATGCCCTTCCTCCAGGGATCACACCCTTATATGTGATGGGGAGCGACAAAAAGGGTCTCTCTCTCTCTCACTCAGGGTTCTTTATTTACAGGGCGGTAATTGACACGAGCCGAGGCATTTCGGGGAGTTTTTAAGGGGGTCGGAAGAAACTGCAGGGGTCAGGAAAGCACCCCTCCCCTTCTACACTCACTTACGTAAGAATTCGTCTCCAATGCAGGATGGAAATTGTCGGCAATACGGAGATTTCAATAATTTTATCAAAAGAAAAATTCCGTCAAAAATTTCGTCAAATTTACTGACAAAAGTCTGTGAGAACGGCGAAACAGTTGTCTTTTTCATCTCGTCACGAGCAAAATATTTGACTGTTGCATTTCATTGTATTTTTATAGAGAAAACGACATCTTTGCATTACCGATACAGAATACTCCCGATTATCCGGGCGAATGATGGGGGAAAGAGGGCACGAATAATCAGGAAACACGGATAACCCAAAAGTTTACTTTCATGTGTTGTAATGCTCATAATTTACGTAAAAAAAACAATATATTATAATTGTTGCTCTTATTTCGTTATTTTAGAGTGCTTCCCGGACTCGTTGAGAGCTTCTTCGACAGTTCGCGATCTTTTTCTCGGCGATAGCATGGTTGTACTCGTATAATTAATGCTTCATATAAGGCCTGGTTTCGGAAATCACGCATCCGTGGGTGCGTGATAAGAATCGGATACATAAAATTGATTTGCACGAATGCTTCAAAACCATTTCGCTATATCGGAAACTTCACTGTCGGGCACCGGGTTGCAACTGCTGCGGGACGTTTATCCGTGATCACGGAGCGCGCTCGCGTACTGCGAGACTTGAAAAGGAGGAACGGGGAGTTCCCGTGAATGCAGCTAGCGCGCAACTGCTTCCGTTTTACGAAGTTGATTCTAATGGAAATGATGAGCCCGGTGTATCCCAGCATTAAAAATGCAGTAATTCCGGTGATTTGCGTCCGATTTTCCTTTTTTCTATAAAGATCGCGGAAAACGTTGAACGAGAGTTAAAATTGTGCACGGATAATCCGCAACACGGATATGCCGTAGTCGGATAATCGAGAGTCGGCTGTAGATTTTTTAAGTGAAATTGTATCCATTCTTTGATTTTTTTATGGCCGAGAGGTAGATTTCAATTTTCGAGGTGTAGAAAAGAATATTAATTGCGAGGTTACGTATGCTATTTGAAAAAATATTTCTGAACTTTCCATGCAATGAACTGTTTAGAATGAGTAAGAATGAGTGAATGAATGAGTTCCTCTTATTTAAAAAAATTACAAATACGAAAATCGCTCCACGGCAATGCACTCAACCAAAAAGTACGGTATGTTTTACAAATAGCATACGTAACTTCGATATTAATTTTCTTTTATAGACCTCAGAAATTTAAATCTATCTTTCGGCGATTGAAGAACATGCGAAGAATGGGTTAACATTAAAAATGTATTTGTAATGCAAATATGTCATTATCTCTATAAAATACAGTGAATGCACTAATCAAATATTTTTCCCGTGACGAGATGAAAAAGATGACCGATTCGCCGTCCTCGTAGTTTTTTCGCTTGTTCTTCTTCGCTCTTTCAAACTTATAAGGTAAAGATTTACCTCTACACAATATATATATAATGATTTATTGTTGTTGCCGAATAAACAACGACTAAAACGATATATGAGGCGACCCTGTGGAGCTTCGGCAGAATTTTTCCGAATGTTTGGGAAATCGTTTTTCCCCCGAGCTATAAATGACTTTAACCCCTACCAATTCCATTGATTTTCCGCATAAAGTGCTCCTATTCCCTAATATATATTTTTTCTTGGGTTCTCTTTTGAATGGTAGGTAATGAAATGATATTTTTAAATTTGTAATAAACGTAGTTCCGTGAAATAAAATGTGATTAATTAACATTGAGAACACAGCTATCGCCGGAAGAAAGCTTCTCGGGTTTCCAACCGGGTCAGGGTCTGCATGGTGTAGGCCGACGTTTCTTTGGGAGACTTTCCCAACATCCTCAGGGCTGATGATGCCGATGTCGCGGTGTTCCGATATTTATACCCTCCTCCTTCACCCAGGTGGTCTCTGATTGGTCCGGGATTTTTCCTCCTTCCTCGTCCTATTTGTATGTAATGTAATTTACAATTAGTAATATTAGTTATGTAATGTACATTAGTAATACGGTACAAGAGGCTATTGGGACCGTGTAACTAAAGAAGCCGTAGAGATCCGTCTTCACCCCAACAACATCAATAGAGATCGAGCACTGCAGCTAAGTAGCGCTTGGAACCTGGCATTAAATAGGACAAGGAAGGAGGAAAAATCCCGGACCAATCAGAGACCACCTAGGTGAAGGAGGAGGGTATAAATATCGAAACACCGCGACATCGGCATCATCAGCCCTGACGATGTTGGGAAAGTCTCCCAACGAAACGTCGGCCTACACCATGCAGACCCTGAACCGGTTGGAAACCCGAGAAGCTTTCATCCACGCTATTCACCGGGAAAAGCTCAGATTCTTCACAGCTATCGCTACTCGAATAAAATCATTTTAATCCTTCCAATGCGTCATGTTTCGTGAAATATGAATTATTTATGAATACCATGTATCTTTAAAACTTTTTAAGCTCTCAAAATAATTATATTTTTCCTGAAAATAGTGCTAAAATCATGAATATCCTATGACGAGATACACTCGTCATTGCGCGGTTTGGCGTCGAAAGTTCACTACGAGATAGTCCTTACAGCGCAAGGGGTTAATAAAAGCTAAGCTATATAAAAATTTTGTAAACGAAAAATAGTTATCCAAAACGTCAGCAGATACGTTTTCAATAAATTCCCTAAGCATCAAGTGTTCATTCTTAAATACTGTCTTCATAGAAAAGCATGTTCTCCTCTCGTATTCTTTTTGACTTCATTATGTCCTCCCATCTCTAAGGACAAGATGTTTTAATCTTTCTTTGCAATCTTACGCAATACGCCGATATTTTTAGATTAAAAATTTACCTCTAAACAATATGTATAATGATTTATTGTTGTAGTCGAGTAATCAACGAGTGAAACGATATATGAGACGACCCTATGGAACTTCGGCAGAATTTTTCCGAATGTTTGGGAAATCGTTTTTCCCCCGAGCTGTACATAACATTAATACGAAAGCTAAGCTGCATAAAAATCTTGTAAATGAAAAACAGTTATCCGAAACGTCAGCAGAAACGTTTTTATTAAGTCCACTAAGCTTCAAGAGTTCATTCTTAACCTTTCGAGTGCCGGGGAGCGCTATGACGCTCCTCATGCAATGTCACTCTTAGATGCTGATAATTAACTAATCATACCATTGTCAACATTCATTTTGTTTTAACATTAACTATTTTATTCAAATTATAAAAATTAACTCATATTACCAAAAATTCGTCAAATAAAATAATAAAAAGGTGAAACCACACATAATAAAGATTTCCGAAAGTTTTTGAACATATATATACATTTACTTGTTTTTGAGACCTAATTTTTTCCCTAAACTACTGCAAAATCAGGAAAAATGCATCGGAACTTTTGGCATAGTGCCTAGAAAATTGGTTTGCACTCAAAGGGTTAATAAAAGCTAAGCTACATGAAAATCTTGTAAATGAAAAATAGTTATCCAAAACTTCAGCAGATAAGTTTCCAACAAAACCCCTCAGCCTCAAGAGGTCGTACTAAAACCCTGTCTTCGTGGAAACGCATATTCTCCTTTCATATTCCTCTTCACTTCATTCCGTCCTCCTATCCCTGATGACAAGATGTTTTAATCTTTATTTTCAATCTTACGCAATACGGAGACATTTTTCTGACCCTCTACAAAGAAAAAGCTCATCCCATCTCAAACTCACTTTGTAGAGAACGTGGGCGAATAATTTCTGTAATATTGTCCCCAGGAAATATAATTCTCCCCTCACTAACTCGCACCAAATCGTTTTAGATCGCGAAAAAAACTTGTTAACGCCAAAATAGAGAGTAGGAAGTCTTCCTTATTGCAATTTCTTGCCCTATTAATACTCCAAAAAAGAAAATTCCTGGCCTGGCCACAATAGAGGTACTTAACATGTATTTTTGTATGAGCTACAACGAGGAATTCAATAAAGTCGGTTAGTAAAGGTGATGGTTCAAGGCGTTACTTTATGGAATTTATTCATTTGAATGAGAATTAAACTACGTTTTTCCACAAAATATTTATTAGATCGTTACCATGGTTACCATGGCCACTTCTGGTTTATACGTGCAGATATATAAGATGATCAATCAATAGTGCAGCAGCAGTGATCACGGAGTCTCGTAGCAGTTGCAACCCTGTGACCGACAGTGTAGTTTACGATGTAGCGCAATAGTTTTGAATCATTCGTGCAAACCAATTTTATATGTCCGATTTTGATCACGCAGCCACGGATGCGTGATTTCCGAAACCAGGCCTTACATGGAGCGTTAATAATACGAGTTCAGCTATGCTAACACCGCTAAAAAGATCGCGAACTGTCGAAGAAGCTCTCAATGAGTCCGAGAAGCACTCTAAAATAACGCAGAATAAGAGCACAAATTATAACATATATTTTGTTTTACGTAAATTATGAGCATTACAACACATGAAAGTAAACATTTGGGTTATCCGTGTTTCCCGATTATTCGTGCCCTCTTTCCCCCATCATTCGCCCGGATGATCGGGAGTATTCTGTATCTGTAATGCAAAGACGTCGTTTTCTCTATAAAAATACAATGAAATGCAACAATCAAACATTTTTCTCGTGAAGAGATGAAAAATACAATTGTTTCGCCGTTTTCATAGTCTTTAGTCAGTAAATAATGCATTTTACAGAAGTTTTCTTTTGATAAAATTATCAATGGGGATGACGCGGTGCGTTGAAACCATGGTAGTGATCTAATATATATTTTATGTGGAAAAACATAGTTTAATTTTCATTCAATCGGTTAGTAAGTGCCATAAATCATACATGTTCCATTTAGGCAAAAAATATCGAATATTTGTAATTATAAATCTTCAACGAAGTTTCTAAGATCACAATAGTGTTACTAACTAGTATATTGGTGTGAATTACATCAAGGAATTCAATTAAGTTTGTTACCAAGTGCCATACATGTTCTCTTCAGACAAAAAATGTCGAATATTTATCATTATAATTCTCAAACAAAGTTGAAAATGTCAGAATGGAGAACCTTGAGAGTATTTTAAGGAGCATTACAACGAGGAATTGAGTAAAGTTGGTTAGTAAGTGCCGTAAATTATCCTTTTAGGCAAAAAATATCAAATATTTGTCATTTAAAATCTTCAAAAAAGCTGCTACGATCACAATTTGCAACAAGCTGTAACTTAAGTGTTTCCGTATGAATTACAACGAGGAAATCAATAAAGGTTTTTAGGAAGTGTCATAAAACTTTGGAAAAAAGTAGCGAATTTTAGTCCTCATAGATCTTCAGAAAAGTTGCAGCGACCACAATTGAGACACCATACAGTAATTCGGTGAGCATTACTATGATAAATTAAATTTATTGGTTAGAAAGTGCCACATATGTTTCGAATACACAAAACAGGCATGGATATTGTAGATTTTCACACCAGATATTTGTTTGCCAAATACCTACGAAAACTTGAAAAGAGCTCATTTATGTCATTGTATCTACGAGGTCCGCTTGTACGTAATAGAACATCCTTCCTGACTTATGTTTGGACTACTTCGTATTTCACATTTTTCTCGTGTCTCTATACCAACACCTCGTCTTTCCATCTTTCTTTCGGACTTCCTGAGGGTCGTCTTTCATCAGGGCTTTCTGTCCAGAATTGTTTTAATAGAGTGTCTTGCTCTTTTCTCATGATGAGCCCCGAATAACACAATCTCCGACTCTTGACATTGACTACTACGTCTGGTAAGGCCCCTGATTTCCCTGCTTCTTTTATTCTCCACGTTACATTTTCTACTGTTCGTCAAAAAACTTTCCTCAACACTTTATTTTCAAATCATCATTTGAGATTCATCAACTCATAATCAGTTCTTTTCTAATTTACCCATGGTTTAGCTCCATAGAGAAAGCTTGGTCTTACTGTGGTTTTATTTATTTCAAGGTCGGTTCTGATGGAAAAATTGTTTTATGCTAACATTTTTTTTCAAGGTAAACATACTTCTATTGACTGAATTGATTCTGTTTTGTATCTCATGTGATCAAGGATGCGGACTTACAAAAAGTATTGGGGGGGGGGGGCAAACCGGGCAACTTACCCCGGGAAATTATATAAGTAGTGAGTTTTAAGTATTATAAGCATCTTAGAAGAGTCATATGATCAACATTAGAACCCTGATAACTCGAATCTCGATCTGGAAACCTATTTTTTCTTCGCACTCATAACGAATTTTGGAGGGGGCTCGGGGCCCCTCAGGCCCCATGGAGTTGGCTCCACTGCAAGTGATTCAGTATTGTTGAGCTGATTATGGCACCAAAGCATAAAATACCATTTACACCTTCAAAATTGTGATCCTCAATAGCGTGGTTTCCCACTTTTTCATTGCCTAAATCGAAAGATTATTACTCCTGGAGCACGTAATTCACGCTTTTAGATATTTAAAAGACGACATCTATTTTTCGCGATTAAATGAAAAGTGAAAATTACTAAGCGCGAGAAAACGAGACGGCTAAGTATAAATGCTGGGAAAAGCCCGTGTGACGTCACTCTGGTTCCGGCTGCAAACATGTGAGGCCACCTTGTTGCGAGGCTATGAGCGCCGCTACGATGCAGGCTGCTAGCAGGTAGCAGAATACCCTGATATACAGTAGCGTTTGTCTTAAATAAGGATTAATAATACCTTATCAAACGAAGGAAACTTTCCGATTATAGGCAATTTTAATGGGTGATTATTATGCAGATGTTTCCCTGAGCTCTGTGCCTCATGTATGCATTGGTTATCTCAGACGATGTAAAACTCCTATCTACTCGTATAGCATCTAGGTCCCTGTGACGTCACGTGGAGTGGCATCGCATGGCCGCCAATCTGGCCTTGTTCAAATGAGGTTAAAATTCACCATTAAGATTCGTCTAAACTGCTATTTGTACGACCAAATGATTTATATATTATGAATACACTAATGGTGGGTAATTAATCGCAATCAATGCCTTTCGTTTTCTTTGATTAAGGAAACTACCGTATTGTAATATACCTGGAGTTATCAGAGTTCGGACGTTTTAAAAATATTACACCCCAAATACTTCACACTCCTATTTTATCGTAAAAATGAATCTTTTGACGGGAGTGATAATTTACTTTCTATTTGCCAAAAAATGCGCCAAACCTTTTTTTAAACGCGCGAGCATAAAACACAAGACTTGAAAACATGTCTGCCACGCTCCACCACGTCAAGGGTCCTTCAAGGGAAATAAGGGTTCGTTCGTAGCGTACCCTTTTTTTCTAAGCCACCCTACCTCAACCCTTTTAAGGGTCGGGAAAGTTTTTGTAGCTGTTTCACACGAAAGCGTCCGTCAGGTTGGAAGGGAAAACGATATATTACATCCTGTTTTAATTTCGGGAATTCCCCGTTAAATTTCGTTATTAATTATCTTAAGGGACGGATATGTTTTTTTCATCTTTAAGGGCACCTACGTAATTTGTTCTTCGTCTGTTTGTCGTGCCGAGAACTACGCGGCTTTTTTTAGCGTATTTTGTGCTACTTACCCTGGAGGCGTTTCCGAAATTGATGCTTCTGTCATCCTTTTTAATTATATCGCACACAGTTTCTTTCTAAAGACGGGCTTTTGCTGTTAGAAAAAAAACGTATTCAACGAAAGACACATTTTAAAGCTTCCTTATAAATTAGAGTCCTTTCAGACATCGTTTGACGATGCTTGTTAAAATATTTAATCTTAAGATGAATTACCATATTATTGGAAGTCATTAACAAACAAATATAAGGTTTAACAACGGCGATAAGTCAGTGACATCATTTTTTTTAGCTCGACCGTTAGGATCAGTCAAGATTCTGGGATTACCAGTTTGAAATAAATATTTCCTTTTAATAATAATGCGTTGATTTCGCAACAAAATCAGATATAAATCTACATACTACCAGGCTGGCCGTCTGAATAGGCGGGTGGTGTTAAGTCACTAGTCATAAAAAAATTACGAAGAAAATCTGTCGGACCTAGAAATATGGTGGGGCTCTGTGATGATGTTCTCTTAAAGATATCGATTCTCAATTGTTCAAGGAATCTAAGCCTAGCGCGTAGCCTCCGAGTCTCTATTGGCTCCCAGCCTAATTTATTTGAGTAACGCTTTCTGTAAGCCCGTAGCAGTTTAAGACGAATCGCACAAGGAAATATATGTATTTAGAAAATCATAATGACGATCATTCATTTACATCTTCATCTACGTAATGCCCCGCAAGCCGCCCGAATTTATAGCTTCTGTCAGACCTGGCAATATTTTGCTGTTCCAATATCATTTTCCCATTCCTCCTATATATATATATATTCTTAATATTGTTCAAGAAATCTAAGCCTAGCGCGCAGCCTCCGAGTCTCCAGCGGCTCCCAGCCTAATTAGTTTAACATCTGCGTAACGTTTTTTGTAGGCCCGTGGAAGTTTTTAACGACTTGCGCAGTCTTTCTTTGTATTTTATTATGTTCACGGATTGAGTCTTTCAGCACCGGATCCTATGCGCTCGCTGCATATTTAATTTATGGCCGGACGAGTGCGAAGTTACATATCTTTTTTTAGTTGTCATCCGAAAATCCTAATATCTTCAAGGCTATGCCGCAAATATACTTACATGTGTTCCCCATTATAGGTTCAAAGTTATCGTAACTCCCAGATACTTCATCTGCCACCTTTATGTTGACAGAGTCTAACACAAGACGTATTAATGGGGATAGTTGATCAACCAACGCAGGTAATGTCTGCACGCCCGTAGCAGCTTTTGGCGAACCGCGAAGCCTTACTTTCTATTCTATTCAGTTCGCGGATTAAGTCTTTCTTGTCCGGATACCATACGCTTTCTAAAAATTCAAGAAGTGGACAGACGAGAGCGAAATAGCACCTATCTTTTACTTTCTCATCCGAAAATCTCCCCACAATACGCTACACGAATCCAATCCTTCAGGTCTATGCCGCAAATATTCCGTATATGTGTTCCCTACGAGATATTCGAGGTTATCGTCACTTCTCGGTACCTCATTTCGTCTGTTTACTTTATGTTAATACCATCAACAGCATAAACATGGCTAAAGTTGGAAGAACTCTGCAAAAAATGCACCGACATGCATTTGCTCAGATTAGACTCAAGTCCCCAGTTTTATCTCCACAGACGAGCGTTGTTTAAATTAGATAATAGAATTTCCTATTCAAGAGTGATCACTAATTTCACGATAGGTGGCGGTGACGTCAGCAAATAAACGTATCTGGGAACGGGTCATTTATGTACGTAATGAAAAAAATGGGGCCTATCACGTTCCATTGGGGGACACCTGATGTCACATAACCACTCGCTTGAAAGATACTAGCTCCTCCAGGGCGCCTCAATTAATATTTCTCATAGGTGTTCCTTACGATAGGTGCGATAATACATCACAATAGGTGATGTTGACGTCAGCAAGTAAACGTATCTGGGAACGGGTCATTTATGTACGTAATGAAAAAAATTGGGCCTATTACGTATCCTTGGGGGACGCCTAATGTCACTTATCTACTCGCTTGAAAAATACTAAATTCTTCAGGGCACCTTCATTAATATTTCTCATAAGTGTTCCTTACGATAGGTGCGATAATAAAGCACGTTAAGACGGCAGGATATTATTAACGCACTTTCCAAGAAGGTAGGTGCCATGTCCTTTGAAGATCTTACAGAGCCTTTATTAAGGGCAGCAAAAAAAAACGCAAGACATCCTTGGGACAGAACATTCTTAATCACAATTTTTTTTTCAAGGGGGGGGGGGGGGTAAAAATTCTTAATTTCTCTCGCTATCCTTCATTTTCACAGAGAAACTCTTTTTTTCGTAGGGTTCTGATCCCTTTTAAGCAGGCAAGTTAGGTCTTTTCCGAAAGAGGGGGTGTAAAAAAAGATAATGATAGGTGCCATATATTTTTTCCGAAGATGTCATTTTTTACATTTTTTTACCACCCTCTAACTCCCACTAGAGAACCCTAGATTTGGAGAAAAGGGGTGCAGTATCCTGTTTAACCCTTCCGCGAGAGGAAAAAAATGTGTATAAAGAAAACTGCGGAAAAAAGAAAGAAAAAAGTTTCAAAAAATTATTTTTCGTCTTTTCGTTTAAGTATTTTTTCTTCATTCTTATCCCCACTGCCCTCAGGGTGCAGTTTAGACCTTTTTTTTACACCCTCACCCTTTACCCCTTTCTTTTATACCGAGGAAATACACTTGCAAAAGTTTTCGCCCCTTATTTCAACCCCTTTTTTTCCAGAAACCACCCCCAAAGAGGAAGGCGTCTCCAAAGTAAAACCCTTTTTAGAGCAGTCACACGGGAAAAAGGAGATTTTTTCATGAATTTTAAATTTTTTTCCCCTCCTCTCGAATCTCTTCCCTTTACCCTTTTTCAGTCAAACCCTGAAAAGAAAACCCTTAATCCTCATCCTTTCCTATCCCTTTCGAGAGAATTATGACGGCAACAGGACCTTCCGACAGAAGTGGAAACTTCAATAATGAAGCACTACTATTGCTCATAAATATTTATTTGTAAATACTTCGAAATGTTCCTCCACGACGTAAATAACATAAAAATATCCCAAGTTAGGAACACACATAGGACACAAAAAAATATAAAAACAATCACTTAACTAAATTTTGGGTGGTATTCATCCACCGAAAATTTAGTTACGTGAGTGTTTTTATATCTTTTTGTGTCCTGCTCTTCCGCCCAAAATGGGATATTTTTATTTTAAACCTATAAAAGAATATACACACCTACAATTGCACATCGAATACCCGATACCCAGGATTCCAGCCGCAGAACATGTCCAGGCATTTGAAATGTATTGGATATAATATCGCTATTTATTCAAAGGAAAATCTTCAAGTCTAACGGAAAAACGTAGCACCAATAGAAAATCATATGAAAAATACGGAGTATATTCCACATCAGTAATAAATCACATCAGAGTGGCTAGTTATGAGTGGGAATTGCCGTTAACTATCTTGAAACAAATTATACACTTTAGTATTAAATACATATGTTGATGTTAAATGACTTTGTTCTGTTGGTAGTGAATTACATATTCTACCAGCTGTTACCATGGAAAATTTAATAACAATAATAATATTATTTGCGTTGTTTTGCTGGAAGGAAACACTTTTTAGCGAGGAAAAGATGCTTCCTCTCTTCTATGGCTGCATTAGTTTTCATGACGTTACGTCCATCTCTCGCAGATTTTCCTACGCTCGAATAAAGAACCGCAGCAAAAAAAAAGAGTTGTTGATTTTGGTAACCATGGCACCGGCTGCTTGTGTTCGTAATTCCGGATTATTCCTTCCTCAGAGTTAGGTAGGAGACAGTAGACTCTCCATATTTCCCCTCCTCTCAGCCCTCTTTCATCCTTTACCTACAGTTTCCTACCGAACTCTGAGGAAGGTGGATGTATGCCACCGAAAATTTAGTTCTATGAGTGTTTTTTTTTGTTTTTGTGTCCTGTGTTTCTGTCCAACCTGGGAAATTTTAATGTTATTTATTTATAAAAGTATTCTACCAATTGAGGTAGGTTTCCATGGAGTACTTGAAAATTAATCTGGGAACCTCATTCCCTTTCCAACAAGCACTTACCTCTTCAATTCACAATAGAAGGCCTACTCCCTTTCATTCTATCTATAAATCGTATTCTTTACCTTCCTCTCCCACGTTTACCTAACATTCTATCCTCTGTAACACTGTTTTCAACATCCGCTTCCCGCTAAGTACTCGCTCCATCCATACCTTCTGTCTCATCCGTATCACATCTTGAAGCTGCCTCTCCTTCCCCACCATGTCCAGCACTTATTTGTACATCTCTGTCTACACCACAAGTTCTCGCTCCATTCATTCCTTATGTCTCTTCCGTATCTCATCTAGAAGCTGCCTCTCCTCCCCCACCATGTCCAGCACTTATTTGTACATCTCTCTACTCCACAAGGAATCGCTCCATCCATACCGTCCGTCTCCTCAGTATTTCATAAAAAAGCTGCCTCTCTTCACCCACCATGTCCAGCACTTCGTCGTTCCTCCTCCTTTCCGTCCACTTCACCTTCTCCATTCTTCTCCACACACACATCTCGAATGCCTCCAGTCTTCTCTCGTCCTCCTTACTAAGTGTCCACGTTTCTGCACCGTAAAGCGCTACACTCCAGATCAGACTCTTTACAAACCTTTTTGTTTAAGCTCATACAGAAGCTCATATCTACACAATATTTTTAATAATTTTCAGACCTAAGTGACTCTGGATTTATACGAATTATTTTGTAAACCACAATAAAATTTTCACAATTTTTGTACTCGGTGTAGCAAAACGAATAGCGGGTTTTAACGCTTTCTTGTATTTATTACAATCCACTTAAAACTGTAACTTGAATGATAGAGCAACTCAAACAATTTTAGACAAAAGCCTTCAGGTGATCAGTTTGTGCACCATGTTCTTTCCAAAGGTAGATTAACGTTTCTAGAGTAATTGCTGCAAGAACTGATTCAATCCTGTTTATTAATTCGGAAATGTCAGCTGGTAGTGGAGGCACGGATTTTATTATCACCTGGAGAATCACAACTGAACTTAATACGGAATACACGTTCCACGTGAACACGTTCAACTCCAAGGGATTATTTCCGCTACGCATAAAAATAAAGAAATAGACGAATCAGGATATTTTATCAACATCACCTCTTAATCATTAGCGCTCAACACATGTGTATACACTGGGTCATTTTTAAAATTATCGTCATTTGTTGTGATAAAAAAACATTTGCACGAAAAAAATTCAAATCTGTGTCGAAGTGATAATAACATTTTGCGTCCAAATTGACACAAATTTGATACCAGTTTTAAAGGATAGAGAGGTAAAGATGATAAAACAGTGATATCTTATAGACTTAAAAAGGATTAAGACGGCTGCGTGGACATTGACAGCATAAAGTGCCACCTAGTAATTTAAATAAAAAATGTTTAAAAGTAAAAAAGATAAAAACCTTAGGAAAACTGATAATAAAATTTTAGTCCGAATTTATGCAAAAAATATACCACTTTTACATCACTTAAAGAACAGGGATTAAGGAGCTATCACTGTTTTATCAAACAGGGACATATTTTAGAAAAAAATTACATGTGAAAACGACACATGGTACAGCTTGGATATCAACAGAATTAACTGTTATCTGGTGTTTTGGGTCAAATATTTAAACGAAATGAAAATAAAAATCTGAACATAGTGTAAACATATTTTACGTTCAAATTGACTCAAAAGTAACAATTAAAGTCACTTTTACGGTAGATAGACGTAATAATTGGTAAAATAGTGATATATGTTGGACTTAAATACGACAATTGATGCTGCTTAGACATGGACAGCAGTAACTGTTATCCGGTATTTTGAATCAAAATAATTAAACGAATAGAAAATACCAAACTTCGCAAAAAAATTGCCCCCAAAATGATGCAACTTTTACATCACAGAGACGTAAGAGTAGTGGAAACACGAAAGAAAGATAAAACGGTGGTATATTCAATACTTATAAAACGACAATGGTTCAACATTAACGGCATTAACTGCTATCAAGTATTTCGAATCGAAAAAATTAAACAAAGCGAAAATATTTATTGCGCGTAGTAAATAAGATTCGTTAAAAACGTTCTGAAAAGTTTCTTTTCGATTTCCGGCATTCACCCTTTTTCAGCCGACTCCTGAGAAAAAAACCCTTCCTCTTGAAAAAAAAATTTCGAAGAGAAATCCTGGATAACCCTTGGCCGTAAAGAGACGAAAAGTACCGAAAAAGGGTTCCGAGAGTGCGGAGAGGGTGGAAAAGAGGGTTTCCAACCCCTTCAGGCCATTTTAATTACCCCCGGAAAAGAAGTGACGGGGTAGGGGACCGAAGGGTTATTTTTTTTAGACCTTGAGGGGGTGGGGAGAGAAGAATGGAATAAAAAAATCTGGAATTCCTTCTTCCCAAACTGGGGTTTATTGGAGGGTTGGGAGAGAAATATCTGTTGGTCATGTGGAAGCCCGATAGCCGATAAAGGCAAGGACCCGGCTCCAAATTACAAATAAATAACGCAATAAGTTCTCTTGGATATTCAATTCAATTAATTTATTATCGTGAGCCATTTGGCCCATGAGTTAATTTACAAGTGCGCAACAATTCAGTAAAAATCATTTGACGAAGGTTCAAAGAAAAAAAACACTAAATTAAGACTGAGTGAATGCAAAAAATAGAGAAAAAAAATTAAAACAAAAACAAAATATAAACCTATGCAAGCATATACATACAATTGCATCCCGAATGCAGATACCCGGGTATATAGCCTCTCAACATTTTCCGACATTTTAAATACAATTGAAATAGTATCACAATTTATTCAAAGAAAAATATTCAGGTGTAGCATAAGAATATAGGACCAATACAAAAATACATCATCAATACAGATACCCGGGTATCTAGCCACTTAACATTTTCATACATATTAAATACATTTGAAACAGTAAAACAATTCATTCAAAGAAAAATATTGAGGTGTAACAGAAAAGCGTAGGACCAACAGAAAATTATGTCTTGAATACAGAATATATTCTTCCCTCATCACATCAGTACTCAATCACGTCAGCATGGATAGTTACACTGGGAATTGCCATGAACTACCATTAAACAACTTATATACTTAATTATTAAATACATGTATTGATGGCAAATTTCTTATTTCTATCAGCAGTGAGTTCCATATTCTAGCCGCTGTAACCATGAATGATTTATTGAGGTGAGATGTTCTATAGTGGGGGATATGAACGTCAAAGTTGTGATTTCTAGTGGGTATGAAATGAATATTACAAATTACATATACTACTTCTTTTTTACAGAGCGCGACCACCCGGGCTTCGATGAATTATTTATCATCATCTTCAGGCGCAAATTATGATGATCCATAATTGTTTATCATTTATCAATTTTAAAGTTTCATCCATTTTCTTTATTGGATTGATATTACTAATAGAAAAGTGTAAGGATAGATAAAATATCCCTCAGAAAGCCGTAAAACTCACCACTTTGATCCATTTATCGTAAAATATCTTTTGGGGGGGGGCCCGCATCTCCCGTATTCTATACCCCCCAGTATTAGCTAAGCCTAAACCCCCCCTAGCCTTAATACATAGCTGCGCGCCTGACTCGGGGTATCTATTACTTAAGCAAATGAGTCTCCAAAAATATTTTACAAAAGAAAACAGAAAATGTACTAACTCTGATTAACTCTGTGGTGTTCCATTAGAAGTCTTCTTGGATATTACACAATTACTTATACTGTGACTAATTATTACTATTAAGCATACTACTATCAAATGAAGACTTAAAGAAAGAAATCATCACGGTTAAATAAATTGATTCAGCCAACGGTTCTTCTAAAAATTTCATAGACAAACATGAGGAGATTTTACGGACAAAAATGAGGAGATCCCAAAATTCTTATTTTGGAAGGCTTGAAATGCCTGGAAAAATACCAAAAAAAATTATAGAGCTGAAAGAAGACAAAGTTTGAAAATTTTAAAAAGTAAACCGCAAATAAATTGTTTCTCTTCCTTTTTCTAAATGCTTATTGAACAACCCTCGTACAAATATTTATCACAAATTGCTTCAGCCAACGGTTATTCTCAAAATTTAATAGACAAACTGATTTAAAAAAAAACAGAGAAGATTGGCATCGACCAAATGTTTTCGGCGGATGAGGATAAAAAGAAGCAGTGGTGCACAGTGACGTACCTCGATGCACTTTCTCTGGAAATAGCTCATGATTTACCCAAGGAGAAATTCCGCTAGGCTTCTAAACCTTATGCTACTCTGCGCAAACTTATTTTTAAATGTAAGGATCAGATAGACCAATTGGACAGATGTGGAGTGTATTCATTGAAATGCAGCGATTGCAATGGTGTATGGGGGGCAGACAGGAAGAAGTTTTGAAATCGGGAAGAAAGAACATTTAAGTGCTTACAAACATAACAAAGCTGAAAAAAGTAATTTTGCTAAACACTTAATATGCACCTACCATAGGAGCGATTTTAAAATGTTGCAATGACCGCCGTAAATTGGACTGTAGGGAGCAGTTATAAATTTGAAAAATTATTGAAAGTCAGGACAGCGCTCTTATAAATGAATATTTTTACCCATCCTTTTCCCCTATTCTGGCGTCCGTTTTTAAATCCATCAAGTAACTAGGTAACAATAATAAGATAATTTATCATAACTAATCATAATTTGCGCCTGAAGATGATGATAGTTCATTGAAACCCGGGTCGCGCTCTGTAAAAAATAATTGGTATAAGTAATTGTGTAATATCCAAGTAAACTTATAATGGAGAACCACCAAGTTAGTCATAAGTTAGTGAAATAATTAAATGTTTATATAACTTTTATTTTTTCTCTTGGGATAATCTGCGGGACTCGATAATGTTTAAATTTGACATTTACTTATAAAGGATTTAAAACTGTTTTTTAAAACGATTTTAATTTCTCCTGGTGAATCCTATTGATGGTGTGAATGCTATGCACGATTATTCCCGGGTTCTTAACCAGGTTAATTCTTTGATAAAAACCTACGTTTCGATAGACGAATTTTCTCCCATCTTTAAGGCCGTTTTACTCTTTGAAAGTCCATGTTCACACTGAACTGGATTGACCGTTCACCGACGACAACAATGTGGCTCAGGTGTCGTCCGATTGGCTGTAGGTCTTTTGAAATCCTTCACGTTCAACCCTTATGTTTTTCATACAGCTGATTACAGGTATCCATGTATTGCTAAGATGAAAGCCGGTGAAATCCCGATTGAAATTTTTGGGATTGAGGCGGATCTCTATTGCTTCCTTAATTACGCGGTCCCAGCAACGTTGTGCGTGGCAAAGGGTTTTTGTATCTTCCAATTTAATGGCATGGTCTTCATTAATGCTGTGTTCCGCCACGGCCAACTTTTCTGGTTGCGCTAATCTGAAAAAACATTGGTGTTCTTTTAGCCACGTCTCAATCGTTCAGCCTGCCTCCCCCACATACATTTTACCGCATTCACAAGGAATTCCACATACCCCTGGTGTGTTCAGGCCGATGGGATCTCGAAACGTCGGCTTATGTAAAAGATTTAACCTGGCTGAGAACCCGAAAAGAATCATCAATCGTTTTTTTAAGCACCAATATCTATATTAACCAAATAATATATTATATAGGTTAAATATTCCACCTATATTCCCCTACGCGCAATATATAGCCAGAAATATCATTGTACCAATGTCATGAGATGACTTGTAGGGTAAGGTTTTTGTATGCATTCAAACTCGAAAGTCTTTTGGTAAGGAGAGTATGGATAATAAAGTTTTTTTAGAGACGCAAACTTCAACACTTAATTCATGATTAGAGATGCGTGAAAATCGTAAAAACGATAAATGCGATATAGATGCGATGTACGCAAATAAATGTGACATATATGCGACGACTGGTCTTTTATGATATTTTTACGCAAATTTGTCTTTTCGACGGCAAAATTCGCACTTTTCGTGCCGAGCGCAGTTTTAAATGCTCCGCCGACACTCACCGCTTAAAGCATGTGAGCGACTGGCCAGCTGCTAGTTGGCTGGGACTCTACGTGGCCGCGAACTACAAGTGGGCGCGGGCAAGCTACACCTACGCCACTATACGCCTTATTCCTTAATTTATTATTGTTCTACAACATAATTATTAAAAATATTCGGTATTTTGTCATATAACTGTGTTTCACCGCATTTTGTAATCATCTACATCATTTTGAAAATACGCTACAAAATGCGATAAACTGTTATTGAAAGACATCATCACTGGTCAACAATCCTAGGATTGGTTTGACGCAGCTCTCCACTCAGTTCTCCCATCAGCTAATCTCTTCACACCTACTTATTTTTTCTCTTTCACACCTCTCTTTACTTGTTCCATATATTTTGTTCAAGGTCTTCCTTTTCCATTCTTGCCTTCCACCTGTCCTTCGACGATTGTCTTCATCAGGTCATCATATCTCTCTAATAAGGTTGTTCCGTCTTCTTGTTAAAGTTTGCATGAGGCTTCTCTTCTCTCATACTCTTCTTAGGACTTCCTCGTTACTAACTCGGTCGATCCATTTGATTTTCATCATTCTTCTGTAGCACCACATTTCGAAGACATCTACCCTAGCTTTCTCCGCTGCTGTCATTGTCCATGCCTCACTTCCGTATGGGAGTATACTACAAATGTAGGTTCTTATAAATTGTTTCTTTACTTCCATATTTAAGTTTCCCGCTGTAAGCAAGTCTTTCTTTTGGCGGAATGCTCTCTTCGCCTGGGCTATTCTGCTGATAATTTCTTCCTTGCTTCTCCCGTCACTAGTTATCTCGCTTCCCAAATAACTGAATTCATCCACTTCTATCAGTTTTTGCTTCCCTATTCTAGATTCTTATAAATTGTTTCTTTACTTCCATATTTAAGTTTCCCGCTATAGGCAGGTCTTTCTTTTGGTGGAATGTGCGATAAAATAAAAATGAAAGAGCGATTTCACGTATCTCTATTTACGATATTTTTCACCACCGAACATCTTACTGAATATCACGTGATTAATTACATTTCCCGCCCAGCTGCAGACTTATAAATGTTTTTCAAGCATGCCTGAGAGGCAGGAGTAATTCCACCCAATCAGGCTAGATATCAAATTACACACTCAGAACCCGAACGCCGTAAACGGCTGGTTGAAAAGGGAAAGATTGGAATATCACCTCTCAGAACGCCCAGATTTTTTTTTTAAAGTTCTCAATTTCGTCGAAAAAAAAACACGGAGAACTCGGGAGAGGTTGTTTTTTTCTCTAATCAAGCCCACGTATCACGTATTCGAGAAAAATATTTTTTTTAATCGCCGCCCTTTTTTCTTCTCGACTCGAGTCCGTCATTTTACATCGTCGCCTCCTTACAAAAATCATCGCTCGTTCGTGCTCATTTGTTTTTCTTTATTATTTTTTTGTTAAAGCCTGAATCACACGATCATTTTTTTTCGTCGCGAAAGTGATCACTATCGCGATCAGTAGGCGAAATGATCGTCGCCGGCAATTGTTTTTCGCGATCGCTATGAGGATTCCCATCGCCATTTTTCGTCACTAGTCCGGTTGCATTTTCCGTCGCCAAAAACCGTCACTAAAACCCCATATCAGCCAATCGGAACGCATGCCCGTATGGAGCGATTGCAGCGCAGTGTTTGGCAATCGTGGGAACGACATAGATAAACAAACACGCTGTATATTTTCGTGATGCGGGTCCTATGACAACGAGCCGTAATATCGGAAATGATGCGAAAAGCGACGGCGGGAGTGACCGTGTGATTCAGAAAAATGATTACTAGAGCGATCTCTTTTCGCGACTGGAAAAGTGATCGTGTGATTCAGGTTTAACGATCGAAAAGTGGCTCAATTTTAATTTTCCGTATTACTCATTTCAATGAATATCCCTTAGGAAAGGCTTAAAGTATAATTTGGAGCTGACATCTTGTTAATATTGTTATAAATAATGATGGTTTTTGGATTTGGGGTATACTCTTCCAAGGACCTATATGAAAAATTCATTGCTTAGCAAAATTTATTGGAGCTGACATCTTGCTAATATTGTTATAAATAATGATGGTTTTTGGCTTTGGCAAATACTACTGAAGGGCCTATATTTACAATTCGTTCCTCAGCAGAGTTAATTAATCTATTATTTATTTTATTTAATCCCTAACCACCGAATACAGCTCATATTGACCATTTCATATCGCGGTATTCAAATACTTTAACAATTGAACGTACACGAAGCACCATGCCCTCGAAAGGGGAAACTTACCCAGGCGTGACTCGAACCCACGACCTCTTGTTTGACAGGCGAGGACTTTTCCCCGCCGCCACCGATGGGGAATATTAATATACCTTCCACAATTATTATTGTCAAATCAATATTTACAAATATATTTTGATATTGGAGCGAGTGTGACAGCAGAGCAATATTTTTAGAAGTCGAATAGGACAGTACAGAAATTATGCGTAATCAAAATAATCTGAATCAATGAATCTCAAAATTGTTATGATTGCCCATTCATATTGTTTGTATTCGCTCAAAGCTATCGTTCATTAAAGCCAAAAGATTCCCTGTTTCAGACTATTATAATAGCACGATTTTGGCCGAACGTAACCATTAAATGCCATTGAAATTGCTGAGTATTAAAAGAAATTTCAAAAAGGCTCGATAAACAAGAAAAAACGTTTCCATGGTAACTGAAAAGTGCATCCAAAACAATAATTGAGTATTTGATTTGAATTAATTAAAAGTTTTTATATTATTTAATTATAACATACACAAAAGAAAATTGTATTTAGTGTTTTCCATGCATTTACTTTATCACGCAAAGTATTAGGTTAAAAATAAAATATCAATCATGGCTACACGTCAATTTCGTGGTGAATTATGAAAAATCAATTGATATATGTATATATTTGTCTGCTTACTTTAATGGTTATTTATTCGCAATGTACTGTACTCATTTCGAGACTTTTCCTGTCAACTGTACTATTTCGCATGCTATTTTTTCCAAATGTATGCATTAAGTATCATAATATAGTTACGTATTTCAGCGTTTTGGCCCGACGCGAATGTTTGCGTACTGATAAATACCGACTCTACAAGTCGTCGGTTTATGTGATGCGATGTCATTGTTATGAATAAAGTATCTCGGTAACTAAGGAGTTGCTTCAAAAATACTAAAAATTGTCCACCACCTCCTGAATGACTTTAGAATACTCCCGTGACATTATGTATTTCCAAGTATTTTAATTATTTACGAAATAAAATGACGTAAATACTTTTAATACGACCCTTAACTCCTTGAAAAGGCTGCAAAAAAAAAAAAAAAATGTTTCGCCCTGCGTCTTAAGAGCCTTTTCAAGTGCCTTTTAAAGAATCATCCAATCACCGTCTTTCCCTCCCGGCCCGCATGCGATTCTCAAAACTCCGCCAGACGTTTGTCTTTTGTTTTGACACTCGAGAATCACTCGGCGTTCGCCCCTTCCGCGTCAATTGGAGTGAATTGGAGTGCACGCCCGCCAGGCAGTCAACTGTTTTCCCTTCCGGACCCACTCCCGCCTCGCGATCGTCGCTTGTTTATTTTTTTTCTCGATAACCCCAACTCGCCCTCTTCCGCGTAGCGTTTCTCTTCTCGGGAAAAAAATTCGAGCGTGTTTTTTTTTCAACCATTTTCTTTCAAGCTTCTTCGATTCTTTCGTATAGTTCCCCTTCTCTTACGGATTCCGTCTTTGTTTCAAGACGACAATGATTTCTTTGGGTTCACGAAAGTGCATTCCTGAGGTTTTTTTTTAACAATTGAAGGTCGAAATGGGGTTCGAACCTTCTTCAATTCTTCTTTACGTTCTGTTGCGGATTCAGTCTTTGTTTCATGACGACAATGATTTCTTTGGGTTCACGATAGTGCATTCCTGAGGTTTTTTTTCAACAATTGAAGGTCGAAATGGAGTTCGAACCTTCTTCAACTGTTCTTTACGTTCTCTTGCGGATTCAGTCTTTGTTTCATGACGACAATGATTTCTTTAGCTTCACGAAAGTGCATTCCTAAGGTGTTTCAACACTTGAAGATCGAAAGTGGTTCGGAGCTTCTTAAATTCTTCGGCACAATTCTCGTTCGCTTACCGATTTCAGTATTTTTTTTCAAGATAACAATGATTTATTTGGCTTCACTAATTCCTGAGGTGATTAAACAATTGAATGGCGAAAAGGTTTCGAACCCCCTGAAAAATATTGATTCCTTCAACCCTCAAGTAGTGACGTAGTTGACTCCGGTACCCTGAAAGAATTCCTTCATTGACTGATATTGGCATGAAAAAATTCCCTGAACCGGGAATAGAATAGGCGGACCTTTGAATTACAAACATTAGGTCTTCATCCAGAAAATATTTCAGGGTCATGAATAACATAATAAATGTATATGTAGGATAGTACTGTTTAATGAAAAGTTCTCGGGCTTTCCACCGGGTAATAAAATCCTTCTCCGCCGACGTTTCGATGTCCAGCCCGAGCCCGAGAACTTTTCCCGAGAAAGCCCGAGAACTTTTCATCCAACACCTACGCCGGGAAAACACCCGATTATATTTCATAGTACTGTTTAATTGAACAAAATAGAACTCATTCATCTGCCGTATCAGCGGTTGGCAAGATAAGCTGTCTAGTTTCTTCACTAAGATGATAGCAATTGGCTGACAAATCTTCATTTCAGCCTTAGAGATTACATTTTTTAAATCAAGATCAATGGGCTAATGCCTTTTTAAGTATATTTAACACAAATATAGGAATATTAAAAATATATAGCATCATTAAAACTCAAACTACGTTAACAATTAAAACTATGAATTCGATTTAATATTTCATTAAGGCATGTCAGCAATATATTATTATTATTATTATTGCATAAGTTACAATTTGGCAACTGGCCAGGTGGTAACATGTATACACAAAAAGAAAAACACAACATCCCCACAAAGTCACATATCAACTAGACAGTTGTACAAATTTTAAAATTTAATTAAAATTTCTAAAAAATTAAATACTTTTTCAGCTTTTTCTTAAATATTTTTACATTACCAGGAAAGGGCTCAAATAACTCTGCAGGCAATCTGTTCCAATCTTCAATTGTTCTATTCAGGTATGAAATTTTTTTAACATTGGTCCTCTGCGCCCGGCATTTGATTTTGAACTGATGATCGTTCCTACCAATGAAATTAGGTTTTCCCACTTCATTGCTTAATTCCCTCCATGCTTTATCCCCTTTGTATATTTTATACATACCGCAGGGTCGATTTCTTTTTCTCCTACTTTCCAAAGATTCCCACCCCAGTACTTTTAACATGCCTGATACGCTCTCTATCCTCCGATGCCTACCCAAAACGTATCGAGCCGCTTTTCTATGAACTCTCTCCAAGGTGTTTATATTTGTGGGCATAACCTCCTCTTTTAGGCTGAAAACGTATAATCGACACAAACATTCGCTCATAAAGAATTCTAATTATGTCTACGCCTATTTACTGGAGAATGTTATCGGTAATGTCGTTGATAATTGTGATCAGCTAAATAGCGTGGATACCTAAGAGAGTATTGAAGGGTTCGTGCACTAAATAAATTACTTATACAGTAGATTCCGGTTAATTGGGACATATCGGGAGTTGTGCACTTTGCCCCAATTAAGCGGATGCCCCAATTAGCCGAACTATCCTGTAGATGGGCTTAAAAAAACGTTGAAATGATAGAAAGAAGGCTAAAGAATGTTTATAATGCAACATAAATTTATTGATCTATTAATTTGATTACTAAATCAGCGAGTTTAGTCAATTTATTGTCATTTTTAAGAATTATAACAATTTAGCTAAAAATATTTTTTACAGCCTCGGGCGACGCTGAATGAATGTCTTTTACTAACAATAAGTCCTATTAAAGAAAAGTCCTATCCTCTTGCGGATAGTATAACAACAAAAGCTTTCAAAATAGGGCAAGAAAAGGGACATTCGTGAAAAATAAGAGTAAATCAAAGGAGGAACATATAAAAAAATGGTATACTGAAAACAAAAAAATTTAAGTTAGTCGCGAGTATAGAGTCTATCGGCCGTATTCATAGTTTCCTTAGTAAGCTACTAACGCCCAAGTAGCGTTCTAAGTAGTAGCATACTAGCAAAATCGTATTCATAGATCGTTAGTAAGGGCTACTAAGCTTAGTATGCTACTATCTTAGTAGCCGGTTCTTAGTCGCCCTCCGGCCTTGTCTAAGGGAGCTACTAAATATGGCGGACCGTTGTGGATGATCGAACTCCGGTTTTATTTGTATACTGTTATGGAGTTTTTATGCATTTGTGCCAAAATGGAATACGAGAATCCATTCTCCAAGTAAGGCAGGCAACGTATGTAGTGTAATTGTTGACAGGAATTTAAAGTTTTTCGTAGCTGCGAGGAAGCTACGACTTGCAGTGAACTTGTGCCTCTAGTGTAAGTGAACACAATTTGTACATTCAGTGCGCCCCTAAGTGAATTGATTGCATATAGACGATGAAGTAAAGAGTGAAGCGACAAGTGAAGTGATTTGTGAGTGTATGAGCTTCGACAAAATTATTTATTTCTTTCATACTGGTTTAACCATTTCGATCAAAGGTATCTACTAGCTGTTGCGAAGGGGATATGTTTTATATTTGAAGCAGTTGTTCTTCAGGGATACAGCAAACAATTATAAATTTTCATTCGTTTGTACGCTTATAATTTGTTTGATTATATTCCTAATTCTAGTCACTTTATCGTGAGTTTTCGGCAGTGTTTACATTTCGCGTATTTCGCTGCACTGTTGTTTTTGTTTTGGTTACGGTACGAGTGATAGTGGAGAGTGAGATTGGAAGTTTGTTGATGTTACAATTTCTGGTTTAAAAATTTGTTTCAGCCTATTTATTTCATTGTCTGGTAATGTGAAATAACATCAACTGATTCTAAATCATTAGTGATGAGTGGGAAGTGAGATGTGAAGAATTCTTTCGAACGTCAACGAGTGCAAATTCTTTTGGTGTGTGCAGAGTGATTGGAAAACTGATTATCATTGTTTACTAGAGTTACGTTATAGTGTTTTAAATTAAGTGTGAGTCAAGCTTTTCATTGAACCAGTTGATTCAGAATGTACGGATTATAAGTGTCATAAAGACAGCTCGTGAAATGTGAAGTGAAATGTTGTGTGTGTTGTAGTGCTATTTGTGATATGATCAGCAATAAATAAGTAAAACAAGTTACGTTAATTATGCTTTGTTTTTTACATTAACCACCTCTAGTAAAGTATATGTCGTATATTTCCGCACGCTGTCAATATTTGAAATATTTAAATGTAGCGAAGCAGATTGTTGTTTCCTTGACTAACATTTTAGGAGTTCCAAACAGATGTTACTAATTGCTCGCACGTAGGTGTTTGTAACATAATAAATGTGTATCATTCTCACATTTATCTCAACGTTATTTTCTTAACGTTTCATTTCTCCATTGCAAAAGTTTTCGTTTCCACTCCGACATTGAGGTGTATTTCTGCTTTCCGAATACAGATATGTATAATACTGACGTTGCTAGTTATGTTTTTCCATACTAATCACGCATACACTAATGGAAACATATATCGGAAGTGCAAACAATATCTAATGTATATGATCAATGAATACACGGCCGTTTGTACAACAATAACTGTATCTCAAACATACAAATGCTTCTGTATTACTCATAAATCTACCCTTTCCCAATTGTATTGCATAATTTTTGTGTACAGCAATCAAAAAATATGTCTGCAATGCGATATCGCATCGAATTATCCGCTATGAAGTAAAAATTTCAATGCATTTTGCTGAATCAATTGCTTTTGTTTGAAAGTTTTACGAATTTTCCGCGCCGCGGAGGAGTCAGATGCAGTGTTGTCAAGCGTAGCCTAGCGGGTTGAACCCAAATCGCTACCGAGTATCGGCTGTCGAGCTGGCTAGTAGCATACTAAGTTAGTAGCTCGTAGTAGCTCACGCAATAGAATCCATGAATACCATATCTTAGTAGGCGACTAAAAGGTCTTAGTAGCCGACTAAGTTAGTCGCCCTACTAGCGTGTTTTAGCGGAAATCTATGAATACGGCCGTATGTCGCCGACTCGTGGCCCAATAAAGCGGCATGCTGTCCCAATTAAGCGGAGAATACTCTGGGATATTCCTCTATTGGGTTCTGTTCTTCAAGATCTGACCCAATTCAGCGGCTGCCCCACATAACCGGTGGATCCATTAAACGGAATCTACTGTACTATTGTATTATTCAGTATATTCTGCAAATACACTTCAGGAGAATAAATTGAAACAAAGTCATAGTTTCTTAATATAAATGTTATCGTTTTTAATTTGAAGGGAAAAATATAGAAAGAAGTATGACAGGTAGCAATAAATTTCAGCAATTGTGATCATAAAATAATTCGAATGCTTAGTACATATCTGAGCAATATTTGCTGAATAGACTCAAATTTTTTAAAATAAATATCATAATATGGAGAAGAAATAATGAATACAAGACTTAAAACTTATAAAGATTAGTAATAAAATAAGCATCCGATTTAAAAGATAATGCGCTAAAATATTTCAACCTCTTTCTCATGGCCTCAGTTATTATATTTTTCATAAAAAATTGAATTCTCTTACATTTTTTAATTTTTTATGTAAAAAATATTGCAAAAATCGTTCATGTCTTCATGCATCAATTTCTAATAACAGTTATGATTCATATCCATGACGATGATTTAAGAAATATATACATACGAGGGTGCTGCGCCCGCTCGCAGCGGGCTTCCCCCGCTCTTTTCAATGCAGGTCCACAGAGGGATAGGCGCGTTTCTAATTTTAAAATATAGAAAAAAAGGCAGGGTCTTATGTACAAATTTAATTGGAATGTTACTAAAGTAAAAAATGGTGCGTTTTCAACCCAAATATCATAATTAATTTTGGTTCAGCCTACTGGTATCACCCGTCCAAGGTTTGAGGTTGAGGACCTCTTTTGAGGTCAGGGGACCTCTTTAAACACAACACTGGAAGTAATTACACTATCCTCTGTTAAACGCACATGATGACTCATACTTACGTATCAACAGGAGACTTGAATGTGGAATCAGCCGCATTTTGATAAAAGTTGTTTAAAGAATGCGAGATATTGTTGCAAATGAACAAATGTATCAGTTTGTGTGCCGTTAACGTCAGGAATATTTACAGTTTCTTTTTTGTTTTCCTTTTTTGTTTTTTTTTAATTATTTAAAAACCAATTTTAGGAAACAATAGCAATATTTAGGAAGTAAGATATGCCGTCGCATGTTCTCTGATAAATTCTGTGCATTTTGGTGCCTCATTTGTAGAGTTTGGTTGCGTATAAGTTGAGAAAAAGGTATCTATACAGTAGAAATAATATAGAAGATTCAAGCGTCGGCAAACATTTTTGCACCTGATTCCCAGACCTATGCTCCGAGACGTTATTAATTAACAAGAAATATTCCTTTTTCACGATAGGAGGGGGAAACTAAAAAAGTAGTCATCTCAGATTAATTTGTTTGTTTTTTTACACCTCCATGAACACCGCTGAATAATTTTTTAATACCAATTCCCAACCCTCTTTCCGTCACCACGAAAAAAAAAATACGTTCGCATCGTGCACACATTAATCTCGTTGTTTACTTATTTCCGTTTCGTGGTCAAGGAAACGCGACCCGTATGGTAAACAAGAGGAGGAGGCGCGGTCACCATGGTTACGAGGCGAGGACGTGTTCGGGGTGCGAGGGAAATACGGCAATGAGCGAACGAGAGAGAGAGTGTAGAGACCTCACTCTTATGGATTTGGAAATAATATCCGCACGCCGTGCTGTGGTACATATGAAGCCGTGGGATTTAATTAAGGCAGGATGCGAGACCCTAGGGTTCGTGGAGGGGGACGCGTGAGGGTTTCGGGGCGTACCCTGAACCGTAAGGGGCAGGGGGATGGTCTTTTGGCTCTAGGGGCACACGGGTCGTGGCGAAAAAAATTCGACTTCGCTCGAGCGACTACGCAAGGCTGTGGGGAGCGCTGACGGTTTGCCTTAGGTCATGACTTTTTTCTTTTACCGTAAGAGGGGGTTGGTTTCCCTTTCCCTTACCGCACAGGTTCGCTCGTTCGCATTACGATTGTCCGAGCGACCGTCCTGACGATAGTTAGGCCGAAGTAGCCGTGTCAATAAAATAATAGTTCAGGTTCGAAGATTTTCGCGGCGTCGATCAGATGATCTCTGCATTCTCTTCGGGTTTTCACCGCGTCCGTTGTATTTTGGCGACAATGGTTTCGCTGACATTGCAGTCAGCTTCTTCAGGTCGAAGGTAACGTAATTCGGAAAACTATTACGTCATCATACCTCATGTATGTAATGCCTCGATTCTCCGCGTGATCGTGAATTGAAATTAGTTATTGATGAAACTAGCCTAGATATAGCCACATTTACCCAAGATGTCCCACAAGGAAGCGCTGTAGGCCCCTTTTTGTTAACCATTATATAAGGCCATCTTTCTCGGGAAGGATATCGAAGAACAGTATACAAGGTGTCCCTTTTATCTTGACCACCCGAAATAACTTTTTGTCCAGATGCAAATTCAAAAATGTGTCAAGCAAATGTTCATTAGCCGTCGGGGAGGCATTAATCAGCATGATTGACTTCCTTGTAGCTTTGTTATTTACAAAGATATGAACAGGGGTATGTCTGTATTAAATGGCACCCTATATTTTTTATTCGGCAATTCAATTCCTCTCCTAAAGACTTATTCATTATGGAGCACAGTGGACCATGCAGTGACTTGGTTTTCATTTGTTTACTGCTAACTCCAATAAGTGGACGCGGTTGTGGTCCCGGGCTCAAAGTGACTTTTGTGTTATGTAAAGACTTGCTTGTCATTTGTTTACCGCTAACTCCGGTAAGTGGACGAGTTCCTTATGTTTCATAACGTTGTGTTTGTGTTAATGGTCCACTGTGCTACATTTTTAAAGAAGTCTTTAGGAGATGAAATGAATTGCCGAATAAAAAATGTAGGATAGCATTTAAAAAAGACATACCGCTGTTCATATCTTTGTAAATAAGAAAGCTACAAAAAAGGCTATCATGTAGATTAATGTCGTCCTGACGGCAAATGAATATTTGCTTAACACATTTTTGAATTTGCATCTGGACAAAAAGTTATTTTGAGTGGCCACGTTAAATGGGGCACCCTGTATATTAGGGTCCTTCTCCAATAATCGTACAAAGTTATGTCCATGGACTGCTATAAAAAAACAATGTTGTGAAATAAAAACTAGACTGGCATATTATTTTATGTACCTACCCTTTTACTTATTATTGTGGCAATTCAATAAAGAAAAAATTAATTCTACAAATTTAATGTCCACAGACAATGATTCGTCATGTCCTTGGACAGTCCAACACAGATTTTCGAAGAGGTGTTTATTGTGTTAACAACCTTTATTAAATAATTCATAATAAAATCTATCATTTAAACAAGTTAAAAAAAATAAACTTGAGGAAGAGTTCTCGGGTTGCCAGCCGAGTCCAAGGGTTTTTCTGCACCGACGCACAGTGGGCTAGAATGGAAAAAAGCTGGCCAAAACCTCAAAATCGATTTTTTTGAGCTAGGAAGTTGAAACTTCGCAAACATATTCTCAAATAAATTGTGCATACATTTCCAGATTATTTATTTCCTGTGTTTTCACGTTAACAATATATGTGAGGTCAAAGTTGAACAAATTTAGCGAAAAACGAAGACCCTAGATTTTTTCTGAAAATTGCCGACTTTATCCTCGTGCAGTGGCTACATGAATAGCTTTATCGACAAAACTGTTATACCATCTTAATTGACACTTCTTTTCCTTTAATTTGAAGGGTTTTTAAAGATTGTTTTTCATCAATAACCATAGATATATAACAAAATGACGGAGCCTGTTTTCAGCCCTTTTTTTACATAAACGTAGAGAAAAAGTAGATATTATCATCGACTTACACTAAATTACTTATATCATGTCGTTCTTTGAAGCTTCTATATTGTGAGTCTAAAGTAAAACCTTGCACCAACATGCAACCCCGAATTTAAAATCGTTCCCATCTCAAAAAAATCGATTTTGAGGATTTGGCCAGTTTTTTTCGATTCTAGCCCACTGTGCGACGTTTCGGGAGACGACTTGTCTCCCATCTTCGAGGCTGTGCTACATTATGGAAGTCCATTTCACACTGAACTGGATGGACCGTTTACCGAGGACAACAATGTGGCTCAGGTGTCGTCCGATTGGCTGTAGGTCTTTTGAAATCCTTCACGTTCAACCCTGGTGTTTTTCATACAGCTGTTTACAGGTCTCCATGTATTGCTAAGATGAAAACCGGTGTCTCGATTGAAATTTTTGGGATTGAGGCGGATCTCTATTGCCTCCTTAATTATGCGGTCCCAGTAACGTTGTGCGTGGCAAAGGGTTTTTGTATCTTCCCATTTGATAACATGGTCTTCATTAATGCTGTGTTCCGCCAAGGCCGACTTTTCTGGTTGCTCTAATCTGAAAAATCTTCAGTGTTCTTTTAGCCTCGTCTCAATCGTTCGGCCTGTCTCCCCCACATATATTTTACCGCATTCACAAGGAATTCCATAAACCCCCGGTGTCTTCAGGCCGATCGGATCTTTCACCCTCACCGAACTTTGAGAAACTTTCAGGAACTTTGAGACAAGCACACTTATTGGCCGCGAGTTTTAACGAATACCGGATCCTCTGGACAACTCATGACTTCGAATTCCGGACATCGACATGTATAAAAATAATGGAAAAAAATTATTTAAAAATAAAAAGATACTACACCCAGGGACAGCTATAGCGATCTCTCCAATAATGGTGCAAAAATGACGGTTTCATTTCAATCATTTTCAGGGATGGCTTCAGGGATGGGAACAACATCATTTTTCCAATCCCTTGGAACATCCCTTTTTCCGTCCCTGAAACCATCCCTGAAACAGTAATTCAGCCAATCAGAACTCACGGTATCAAATAGGGATTGTAACGTACGCTTTGCTTGGACTGCTTCATTTTAATCATTTTCCGCGATGGGAATCGCATCCCTTTTGAAATCTCTCGGCACGTCCCTTTTAACGTCGCTGAAACTATCCCCGACACCGTGTCTCAGCCGATCAAAACTGCCTGTATCAAACATGCATTTTAGCGCCACGCTTGGCTTTTAATAGAACGAACGTTGTAATTACGGAAAGTGACGGAATAAGCGATGTAAAAAGGGACGGTGGAAATGACCGTGCGATTCATAAAATGATGGTTCGAGGTATCACTCTTTCGGTCCCTGAAAAGCTATAGCTTTAGCTTTCATTCTGAGGGACGGCAACAATGACGTTGTGCTTAAGGGTTCATCTACATCTTCAACCTACCCCTGAAACCGCAGGGAGGTGGTAAGAAGTCTTCCGCACGGAATGTGTAGGTCAAATTTGAGATACGGTAGCTTGCCGTAACTAAGGGGACCACAAAACGAACCAATCTACGTAAAAATTGTTATATTTTTTATTAGGAAAAAAAACAATTTTAAAAAACTATTTTAACGCAATCAAGCTTTCAGTGAAGCAAAATACAGTGGTACGCAAGCAGAACACGATAAGTGACACGAATTCTGACTCCATCAGATGAAGCGGGGGATTACAGATAAAAAATCAGTTCAGTTTATGGGTAAATACGGGGTGGTAGAGTTGGCAACGTTTCTGCGACGTTGCCGAAACTTGCTGTCCGAGATATATGTTCACATACGTGACAAATGTTTAATAGAAATGGGTAAAAAAAATCGTGTTTTTAGGTAATCGGAGGTAGTCAAGTTTCCACTGAAGTATACGACTGTGGCACAAAAAAAAACATAAATGGATTATAAATGATGGCTCCATAAGATATTGAAAATATTATAAGATGCCTGACTGGTAGATGTGGCAACGTCAAAGCAACGTTGCCAACTCTTCTTCACCATATGTCCCTGAATCTTTTTTTAAATGCAATATATTTTATATGGCCAATATTAATGAGTCCTTTTAATGTCCTATTTTATACCGCCATTCTTCTTCGCTTAAGGATTTCTTTCGTTGAATAAGTTAAAAAAACAAGATTTGTTCCCCCATTTTTAGTAAACTTCAGCCACTTCCATAAATAGAGATGTCTGACTGGTAGATGTGGCAGCGTCGAAGCGACGTTGCCAACTCTACATCACTATTTTTCCCTTGAACTGAATCTCATTTTTGAATTCAATATATATTATTGAGCCTTCATTTATGAGTCCATTTTATGGTTTCCTGCATCGCTTAAGACTCCCCATCATTGCATACGTTTAAAAACAGGATTTTCATCCATTTTTAATAAAAATTAGCCACTTACATGAATAGAGATGTCTGAATGGCAGATGTGGCAACGTCGAAGCAACGTTGCCAACTTGTCATCAAAATATTTCCCTTAAACTCAATCTTATTTTGGAATGCATTATATATAATGTATCCAATAGTAATAAGTCTTCTTTATGTTATTTTTTGATACCACAGACTCCTGCATCCCTAAAGGCTTCCTTTCATTGCATAAGTTTAAAAAAAACACGATTTTTCACCAATTTTTACTAAACATAAGCAACTTCCGTGAATAGAGTTGTCTGACTGGTGGATGTGGCAACGTCGAAGCGGCGTTGTCTACTCTACATCACTTTATTTCCCTTGAATTGAATCTCATTTTTGAATTTAATATATAATTAATGGCGCCTTAATTAATGAGTCCTTTCTATGTTCACAACAGTCTACTGCTTCACAGAAGGCTTCGCTCAATTTGATTAGTTAAATAAAAAATATTTGTTTTTACCCATTTTTACAAAACATTAGCCACTTACGTGAATAGAAATGTCTGACTGGTAGATGTGGCAACGTCGAAGCAACGTTGCCAACTCTACATCACTATTTTTCCCTTGAACTGAATCTTATTTTTGAATTTGATACATTTTATGGAGCCAATGTTTTATTTTATGTTCTCATTGTACACCACAGTCTACTGCTTTACTGAAGGCCTCCCTCCATTGGATTAGTTAAATAAAAAATGATTTTTTTACCCATTTTTACAAAACATTAGCCACTTACTTGAACGAAGTTGTCTGACTGGCAGATGTGGCAACGTCGAAGCGACGTTGCCAATTCTACCACTCCACATTTCCCCCTGGAGTCAAATATGAGTTGGTCCTCGAAAAAAATCATTGCCTCTTCTCTCTGTCTCCATTTCCATTTTCGCAAAAGCAGCGAGAGAGAGACACAGACGTACGGACCAGGGGGAGAAAAGTTGAATTTTCCCCGACCCTCGACGGTGGCGCCTCCCCGCGGGAAACCGGCCTAACTTCCTCCTTCTGTCCCCAGAGACATCTGACGGTGACTTCCTGAAGCTGCTGCGGGGTTACCTTATTACGCAAAATCTAGGGGGGCAGGAATACGCAGACGTTTCTACCAACACGCCGAAGGGCACCTCGGGGATGGGAAAACCCCTTGGGGAGTCCCTTCCGCCCTCGTGTGCAGCGCAGGGCAGGGGCCTATTTAAAAATGAATATTTATACGCCGGGCGAGGCGAAGTTTGAAGCCACCGTGGGGTGGTAACTACAGGAAGCGCTAATGTGTATTTACAACCAACACATGTCGTGCAAAAGGAAGGAGTCGTCTTAAATTATTGAGGAGGAATCTTAAGGGAAAGGCCAAAAATCATTTCGTAAGATTAGCTTCCACACCCCCCCCCCCCCCAAAATTAACCTACCTGGCCTTACAACCAGGATAATGCACGAAAAATAAAGAACTTAATCCAAATCGTGATACTTAGCTGCACAAATTACAAGTAAATATTAACGCATGCACTCTCACGTTTGAAAATTTTGTCTGACAACAGGAATAACGGAATTCCAATTAGTGCATAAAAATTGACACCTCAAAAACTTACTTTTCGATTGACTTGGCAGTCGTCAACAGGGAGTAGATTAGGTGAACTCTTAAGGTCTATTCACTCCAATTTTATTTGAATTAACTTGTATGAATACATAAAGAACGGAATACGATTAAAAATCGGAAATAATTATTTTTCCGACAATTTCCATTGGCATAGCAGTCATCAAAGGGAAGAGAATTCGTTTACTCTTAATGTTTATTCATAGCAATTTGTGGTCACTTAAATTGTCTGAAAACAGGAATAACGGAATTCCAATTAGTGCATGAAAAATTGGCACCTCAAAAATTTACTTTTCGATTGACTTCGAAGCCGTCAACAGGGAGTATATTAGGTTAACTCTTAAGGTCTATCCACACTAATTTTATTTGAATTTAATTGTATAAATAGAGAAATAACGGAGTGACAAATACAAACGGGGAAAAAAATTATATCCACGGCACTTACATTTCGATTGACTTGGCAATCGTCGTTAGGGAGGAGAATACGTGGATCATCAATACGCAACAAAATAACTCGTCATAACTTGGCTTTAATACTTGGCCTAATAGAACTTGGTTGACAACACATGAAGAGTGTTTAATGCATCACTACACTTTATAATTCCGTAAGTCGACTAGGGATCCTCATCAATTGAGAAAAGCTTAAATTCCTCTTGAATTTAATGAGTTGTGTTTATCACCGACACATGTCGTGAAAAGGAAGGAGTCTTCTTTAATTATTGAGGCGGAATATTAAGGGAAAGGCCAAATATCATTTCGTAAGATTAGCTTCCACATCCCCCCCCCCCCCAAAATTAACCTACCTCGCCTAAAAACCAGGGTAATGCACGAAAAATAAAGAACTTAATCCAAATCGTGATACTTAGCAGCACAAATTACAATTAAATAGTAACGCATGCACTCTCACGTTTGAAAAATTTGTCTGACAACAGGAATAACGGAATTCCAATTATCTACTGCATAAAAAATTTGCAACTCAAAAACTTACTTTTCGGTTGACTTGGCAGTCGTCAACAGGGAGTAGATTAGGTTCACTCTTAAGGTTAATCCACACCAATTTCACTTGAACCAACTTGTATGAATACATAAATAACGGGATGCAATTAAAAATAGGAAGTAACCATTTCTTCGACAGTTGCAATTGGCAAATCAGTCATCAAAAGGGAGTAGTATTAGTTTCCTCTTAAGTTTTATTTATAGCACTTTTGCTCACTTAAATTGACTGATATCAGGAATCACGGAATTCCAATTAGTGCATTAAAAATTGACACCTCAAAAATTTACTTTTCGCTTGACTTCGAAGCCAACCAACAAACGTCGGACAAAGCAAGTACTCGTATTAAATTATCAAGTTGAAAACATGAGAAAAAGGCCAAAAATCTTTTCGTAAGAACAGCTTCCAAATTCGCCCCCCAAAAATTAACCTTCCTTGCCTAAAGACTGGGTGATGAACGCGTCATAATAACCTATGTCCTAATAGTGATACTAAGTACCACAAATCACTAGTAAAATCACTGCTCGTATGCATAAAAAATAAAAAGACATAAATTCCGATATTCCAATTGAAGTTGGAGAAAAATTATTACCTCTGATACTAACTTTTCGATTGGCTTCGAAGACATACTAGCTTCCCCGAAAATTGCTACCCCCTCCCCCCCCTACCTGGCCTTAAAAACGAAGGTGATTTACTCATAATAATAGGCTTAGTCACATTAGTTAATGTACAGTTTAACAAATACTATAGATTTTTTAAGTAGTACAAGCCAGTAAGACTATGAACGCATACACGCACAAGCATGAAATATGTTTTTAGATAGTAATATCCGTATTCCAGTTGAAAGTGGAAAAAATATACAAAAACCTGCTGTACAATTGACATGGCAGTCGTCAAAAGACACGAGAAATGGTTTCTTCTAAAGGTTTATCCACACCAACTTAACGTAACTTAACTTGTCTAAAGACAATAAAAACGGAATTCCAATGGGAGCATACACAATTTTTTTTAAAGTACTAGAATAAGAAGGTCCATACCTCAAATGTACTCGCCAAAAATTTCTGGGATGAAAAATGTTTTTTAGCCGAGTTATGAGTCTTTAAAAATTAATCTTCATCGGCTGCTTGAAAACACGACGTCTTCGGAGCGTGACGTCACGGCACGGTATCCACTGATGACAGACTGAGACAGTGGATAGAAAACCGGTCTATGCAGGGGCTAAAACGCAAATTTGGCGAAAATAATTGCTGTTCTAACGTCAAAATGCAGATTATTAATATATTCGGTTGCCAAGGCGTTGTTGAAACAAATAAAGGGGATTGTTTGGGGAGAATTGGAAAGATTAAATGAAAATAAGTTGATTGCACATTGTGATCTACGCTGCAAACCTGCATAATTTGCTTAGCGGAATAAGTGTATTGCAGTATGGATATGCAATAGAAAAACGTATGAAATCGTATTAAGTGCCACGGCGCTCAATTACCTCTACTTTCTCGCCGGAGAAGGTTTGTTCTTGTGTCCCAAAAGACAAAAATAATAGAAGAAAGTGGTTGACGACCTACATAATGGAGTTATATACTTTATCTACATTGTCAACGGAATATTTCTCAACCTAAGTACACTCTTGAATCAGGGTTACTGTAGGGTTTTATCGAATTGCCAGTTTTTCTCGGATAGCCACCACATTTAGGATTCATCTCTCATTTCACTTTGTAAACAACCCTAGAAATGTACCTAATAGTCTACCCATTGTGGGATTAAATATAAAGTAAGGTGGCTATTCACAAGAATAAACGCTCATTACGATTAAACCACGGTGAAAAATACGATAGAAATGAGGCTTTTGGCAAGGTAAACTCAACATTTGCCACTGTCATGCCAAAAAGAAGTTCGCTGCATGTCAACACAACATCGAAAATTTGGACTCGTTTCTGAAGTGGATTTCGGTTCAAAAACAAAAACAGGAACTTTAGTAAATACACCGTAAATAATACTTGAAACTTATTTCTGTGTCTATCAAATACTTTTTTTATTACCATTTAACAATCATTTGGATCTCAACTCCGGCCGATTGGGGAACACTATCAAAGTTCCTCATGGTTACTAAGTAAGTACATAAGATAGATTTTCTGCTAGCAATGGAGTTACTTAATCTTAATGGACAAAAATAAATATTTAAAAACGTACGTAATGTAATTTTGACTAACCGCATAATTATTTACCAGCTTGTCACTACTCCAAGCATAGCACTAGTGACGAAGCAATCACTATCTTTCAGAAAATCAGCCGCCTTATGGAGTCGACCAAAAGTAAACTGTCATACTGTGCCTCCTTAAATCCCTCCTAAGTCAATTTGTCCTTTGAGGGACTACTACAAAGCTCAAACATGATTTTTATTTCGATATCTTGAATTCGAGGATCTACCGCTCTACTCTCTTAGCAAAGTGAACGGTGTACCGTGCGATGACGTCAGAAGGTGTTTCAGGTCACGTGATTTCAAGCGATATTCGAGTACTTTTAATTAGCATTTACTGACGTTCGTGGGGTACTAGGAGAGTTTTGGCTTATATATTTGGAATCGTGAGAAAGTTGTCTATTCAATGGGACTTACTAGCATGATGAAATAATTTCATGCATGTTCCCCATTAGCGTGCTGGAACTATTAATAAATATAATTAATAATAATCATAGTTAATAAATAAAAATCAATATTTATATTATTAATATTTTTTTCATGCACTTTCTCAGCTGATTAAAACCAGCTGGAAATATTCACCTAACCCAAGGTCAATTTAGGATTAGGCTCGGATGCTAAGGAAGAGAATTCACCCTATCCTATACACTCCGATCATGCCCGACCCAGGAATCTTCTCACGATCTGGCAGGTCTGTAGTAAAACAGCTTTTTGCCCGAGGTTAATCAGTTGTTTTTTAATTCCCAGGTCTTCGACTTCTTTTTTGAATCTTTTAGACAAGACTCCCTCCGCAGAGATTATCAGTGGGTGTATGCTGACGTCTTTCAACTTCCAAATATTTTTTATTTCACCGGCTAAATTCTGATATTTTTGTATTTTCTCTCTTTCCGTAGACTCAACATTGTTATTTAGTGGCACTGCTACATCGACTATGTTTGCTCTTTGCTGTAATTTGTGGATCAATAAAATATCAGGCCTATTGTAATCTATAGTTTTATCTGTAAGTATCGGTCTATCCCAGTATAGGATGTGTGTATCTGTCTCTAGTACGGCGGGAGGATGGTATTTGTAATATGGTGGAGTATTTTTTAAAAGTCCATAGGTAGTTGCTAGGTTTTGGTGGATAATTTTGGCCAACTGGTTGTGCCTATTGAGATAGTCATTACCAGCAAGAGCTGAGCACCCCGAAGTTATGTGTTCAATGGATTCACCCGTTTTCCCACATTTTCTACATTTATCTGCAATTTCAAGTTTTAATATATTTTTTTCATAGTTGTGAGTTCGTATAACTCTGTCTTGAATTGCCATCACAAACCCTTCAGTCTCCGGGTATAAATAGCCATCTTGGAGCCATTTCAGCCATATTATTAATATTATTATTATTATTATTTTTTGCAGCATGACGAATATATTCTTTGGTTACTCATAGGGAATAATATTCTCCACGGAAATGAATTTATTGGTATTTTTTTCGTGTCCTTCTTGGGAGAGTTCCTCCCTTCCTATTTACGATCCCGTTCTCATCGAAGCATGGGGGAGTTGGAGAGGTTGTTGGGTAGAAGTGGTAGTCTGATGGGGCGGGAGGGGGCGGCTGGCCCCATTTAACAAGCAATTCCACCAGAACTCATAACTGTTTTCCTCGTCGTTTTCCCCAGAAAACGATCGAATCCTTCAAGTCTTTTTCTTCTTCCCTCTCTATATATATATATATATATCTCCCCATCCCTCTGCGCCCTGAAGGAATCTTATCCGCGCCTTTATTTACCCCGCCAAGCCTTCTTTCGATGTCTCCAAGAGATAGGTTTATCCGAAGATTACCAACGACTTTTTCTTTCCCTTCTACCTTAGATTATACCCTTTTTCTTACGACTCCGATGATCTTATTACGATGCTAAGAGCACTGAACTATTATTTACGGCACGTTCTGCGAGAAATGTCATCTATTCACCAAATAATTCGGTTCATTAAGCAAAAGTCAGTGAAATAGCACAAAAAGCATTTATATAAATTATCATTAGTATTTTTTAGATAACTTATCAATAGAATAAAGAGAGATAACAGTTTTTTTTAACTACAAAGTCGTTTTACCCAACATTATTTCCTAATCCTTACGACTATGATCATCTTACTGCGGTTTCTAGGGGCACTGGACTATTATTTACGGCAAATGCTGCGAAAAATGTCATTTTGTCAACAAATATTTGGGTTCATTAGCAAAAGTCAGTGAAATAGCACAAAAAACACTTAAGGAAATAGTCAGCATTCAGATTTAGATAACTTATTAATATATTAAAGAGATATAACAGTTGCTTTAACTACAAAGCCCTTTTACCCAACATAATTCTCTAATCCTTACGACTATGATCATCTTAGTGCGATGCTAAGAAGAATGCACTAACATTTACGGTGTATTCCGTGGAAAAATAAATTGTTCACCCAATAATTCGGCTCATTAAGTAAGAGTCAGTTAATTACCACAGAAAGCTCGTAAAGAAATAATCATTTGTCACATTTAGATGACTAACTAATTAATACATTATAGCTAAGAAAGAGTTATTTTATTTAGGAAGCTACATAACCTGATACCATAATCTCTTTTCTACGACTATGATTATCTTATTACTATTCGAGGGGCACTGGAATAGTACTACTTAACGCATACGCGGAAAAAAGTTATTTATTCACCCAAGGTTCGGTTCATTAAGAGAGAGTAAGTAAAATATCTCAATAAGCGCATAACGATATAGCCAAGAGTCAGATTTAGATAAATAATCACTATACTCATGAAGTGAAAGTTTTTTTGCAAACCATTCTATACGTCTATATAGACGTATAGACAGATAGACGTATATATAGACGTATATATAGACGTCTACAGTCTATATAGTCAAACCAGTATACGATGATACTTTTTTTTTAATTTCGAATACATAAATCATAATAAAAAATCGGTCATAATATTTCCGTCTCTTTGACGTGATTGTCTTGATCCATTCTCAGTTTCCCCATGAACCTAAATTCAATATACACCAAAGACAACGCTATCGTGAATAGAATTCGAAGCATTGATGAAAAAAGGTAGTCGAACCACGAACCTTTGTATTTCGGGTGACTACGTAGACCACTATCTAGGTTCGTTAACTCCTATGACCCGGGAAGCCAATAGCTTGTGCTTCGACTCCCTATTCAATTTTTCCGATGGCGATTGATAAGGAGAATTTGGGACAAATTATAAAATTGATACCGTGGAAAATTCACCAGCATGGTGGTTTCCAATTGTGTTTTATTGCCTAATTCGAGAGACTATTACTCCTGGAGTACGTGTTTCATGCTTTTAAATTTTTAAATGACGATTTCTATTTTTCGCGATTAAATGAAAAGTGAAAATTTTCAAGCGCGCGTAAACGCGACGGCTAAGTATGAATGCTGGGAAAAGCCCGTATAATGTCCTTCTGGTTCCCGCTGCCGCCGTGTGAGGTGACTTTGGGGCGAGTCTTTGAGCGCTGATACGACGCAGGAAGCTAGCAGGTAGCAGAGTACCCTTATGGCAAACATCGCTTGGCTTATATAAGGATTATTAATACCTTTTCAAACGAAGGAAACTATCCTACCATAGGCAGTTTTAATAGGCGATTATTAAGAGATGTTTCCCTGAGCTCTGTGCCTCATGCATGCATTGGTGATCTCAGACGATGTAAAACTCCTATCCACTCGTATAGAAACTAGGTCCCTGTGACATCACGTGGAGTGGAATCGCATGGGCGCCAATCTGGACGTTTTCAAATGCGGTTAAAATTGATCGTTAACATTCGCCTAAACCGGTATTTCTAAAACCATATAATTTGTATATTATGAATACACTAAAGGTGGGTAACGAATCGCAACGAATGTCTTTCGTTTTCTTTGATGAAGGAAACTACCCTATTATTTGGGCACATTGAGTATATTTTCAAGATTTTTAACATCATACTCTCTTCCTTTCAACTATGATCATCTCACTGCAATTTTAGCGGCACTTGACTATCTTTCACGGCACATTCTGCGAAAAATGCCATTTATTCACCCAATAATTTGGTTCGTTAAGCAAAAGTCCGTAAAATAATACTGAAAGCACATAAAGAAATAGTCGATCAATAGTGAGAAGAAGAGCAAGGGATAGCCCCAAGTGAGTTACATTGGTTATAAAGGATTTAAAAGGAAATAAAACTCGCCGCTAAGAAAAGGCGAGAGAAAAGTATTCTGGCCGCAAACAGACATCGTTCGGCCTTGGATTGACTTAGTGACCGTCATTGCGAATGCCATTCTAATTGAAAAATGAACCCGTTTGAATTCTACTAAAAATTATAAAGGTTCGTGGTTTGCTATGAATTTTTAATTGTAATCGATTCGATATCATTTCCATACATAAATTACGTATGTGAATAACTTCATCAGAGCAAGGAAACCTTCAATATATAACTCATACATAAACGTTTTACAAGAAAAATCACTTATTTTGGACAATAAATTCCTATTTTACTCACACTCATTCACAGGATTAGCGCTGAAAAACCTCTTGAGTTTACATTTAAGTGGCGGCTTCAAGAAATTGTCCGTTCTTACCTGAAAAAGAAGAAGATGAGAAGTCAGTGATCGCATTGAAAAAAACTACACAGAACTTAAGCAAATTTTCGCGTTGCGTACAAAACACTAAGCCTTGCGAATACATTTTTTAACCCATTAACTACCAAATTTTTTTTACATTATTTGTGTCCGTCTACATCCCAATAGATGGGAAAACACGCATTTTGAATCTCACGACCACGATGTCAACCGTGAGCCCCAGATGGGGATCGAGGTGTTTGTGTCCATTGTTCCCAAGTGACGCACATTGGCAATAAAAAACGTCGATTACACTATCGTATACTAACCAGGATTGAAGAAAAATTGACCCAGTTGGAGAATAGCCACAGCGAACAACGTCTTTTATGCTGTCCAAAGTCACCTTTTCCCTCTACGACCAAAAAACGGAGACCTATGAGCGGAAACGTGCTCGTGTGCACATGTCAATGCATGCACGTGATCACTTCACGTCTCCTTTCACTAACGACATCCTGGTGAAAGACGCGAAGGTCCTGTTCCTATATATATTGGCTACAGGTAGCGCTGCTATGTAGTTAAAAGTACCGGGTCCCCATTTGGGGTTCATGGTAGTTAATGGGTTAAAGTTATGAGACAAATATGCGAACCCGGGGAGGAACGGGGTAAGCGATTTCTAAGCATGAAAAAATGCGGCAATAACTGTAACATTTGTCTAGGGTCCGTATGCTGTATCTTCAAACCTATCGGTGCGGCACCGATTCGTCGGGTGGGACGTCGTCGTGCGATTCTGTATGCACCCGATCGGTGCGGCCCTGACAAGAAAACAGGAGATCGTCGGTAGCCGTACCGACACCAAATAGGTGTCGGTACGGCCACCGACTTGAAGGTTTCATGTATTCCCCGGTGCGCATTGTACGTTTCATTTTGTTTTCACCTCAACACCGAGTAAATAATGAGGTTTTCAGCAATTTTATCTCTTTCTCCTCCATCGAATAGGCCACTATAATTCACTGTGAGATAATCTATTGATTACCCTGACATAAATAAAAGATATCGTTTAATAAACATGAGATTTGCCACGATGTTATGACTTTCTCTCAATTATGTTGTCATATCTCATATATGGCGCAGCGTTTTGGGGGAAACCCCCCCCCCCCCCAGAGCTCAGAGATATTTTAGGTTAAAGCCATTTTACTTAATTGGATTGATATTACTAATAGAATAGGGTAAGGATTAATAAAATATCCCTCAGAAAGCCATAAAACTCACCATTTTGAACCATTTATCTTGAAATTCCGCAATTTATTAATCTCGCAACTACCGCTTATCCTGGTGGGTATTCCATACCCCATACACACCCCAGTATTAGTTACACCAAAACTTCCTTACACACCTGATTCTTACAATTTAATTTTAACTGTCTATAGCGTGAGTTTTTAAAGCACAAAGTATTGTAGCATTTTTTTTAGATCGGCAAGAGGAACCAGACACCCTTGGCGTATAAATTAAGCCGCGCGACCGTCCGTGTACCACCTGTGAACGATTATATCTGTATCACCAAAAGAAAAAGATACAGCAGACTCCCGATTATCCGACTGCGGTTTATCCGGGTTGCGGATTATCCGTTCATGATTATCATTCTCGCTTATTTTTTTCCGCGATCCTTATTTAAAAAAATAAAATCGGACGAAAAATCATCGGAATTAGTGCATTAATGCTAAGATACACCAGGCTTATTATTTCAGTTAGAATCCCCTTCGTAAACACATGAGGATAAATTTTACCAAAAATCGAATATTACCATACAAATGCATATATAGTGGACTTAGTACCCTAAGCGCCGTGTCGCGTAAAAATATCAGGCGCGCCCGCGCGATTTGTTTTTCATATTGTTTTTCCATAATCCATAACTTTCCGGAACACTTCTCTTGAGCAGAACTTTCGGCCTCACGGAGTCCGAAAGTTAATGGTTTTTGGGCCCTTATCCTTTTCACAGGGTCTCCTTCTACTTTGGAGATGTTTCCGATCGAGATATGGTTCGTTCTTACCCTGAGACGAAGGGTATAAAAAGGAACGTAAGAGGTCGGGAAGGGTGATTGGGGGAGGACATTATGAGCTCTCGTGATTGGCTATCGGCAATATCTTATCCTGGAAACCCCTTGGCTCCCGCTACTCAAACCATGGGGACCGAGTTGACTTCTTCAAATAGCAGGAAGGAGGAAAACAAGGTAATATATATATGTACGTATGTTTGGTAGGGGCGCGCGTAAGATGCAGGGTAAAGGAGGCCATAGACCACGTTCCCTACCAAAAAGATCAATAAGGTATCCATTGATACATATATGTATGAAAGTTATTGGTGCATGTACAGGTAGGATTAAGATAATCAGCGATCGTCTCTTAAAACAAAGATGTTGCAGTAAAAATTCAGACATTTACAACCTAAGTAAAATTTGAAATGAAAATGCACAACCTTGGTAACTTTCCACTGGAAAAGTATTTATTGGTACGACGCGTTTCGGCGCTGAGGCGTCGTTATCAAGTACACTGTTTATAATATCGGCAATCCAATAAATACCCAAATTCTGGCAGGGGGAGGGAGAAGGGTTATATAAGGGGGGGAAATGTGGGGAGGAGTGGGAGGGTTGGGATGCGTGACTAAGCCCACGATAGGTAGGGTTCCTCGGCCGGGGGAAAGGGTCGGTTTGGATAGGGGTAAATTTTGAAGGTTAAGTGCAGTGGTAATGAGAGGTGAGTTTCTCAGGAAGGCGATGTAATTAAGGACATGTCCCAAACTCAAAGTCCTTTTTATCTCCAACTCCTCCAGGACGTCCATCTTCCTCCCCTTCTTGACTTTGTGTAAAATGTCCAGTATGAAGTCACTGTGATGTCCCTCTTCCCACAGCTGCTTTGCAAAGTGGGATTGTTGTAAATTCCCCGTGCGTAAACACCTTTTGTGTTCTTCTGTTCTGGTCCGGAACGCCCTACCCTTCTGCCCCAGATACACTGCGTCACAATCATAACACTTGAGTTTATGAAATCCCGTTGCCTTCCAACGTCTTCATCTTTTGTTCTATATTAAGGAGATTCCGTTAGCGTGGTTGCAAAACGCTGGTCTGTATTCTTTGGGAAAGACACTGGTTAGTTTTTCAGTCAGCCACCCGTAATACGTTAGTTTACACCATTTAAACCCACTGTTTTTTTCCTTGTTTTGGCATAACATGTTGTTGACTCTTGCAGATCGTTTTTTCTTTAACCTTTTTTCCACCAAATCGTCTGAATAACCATTCCTTGTAGCTAAAAATATAATAGTATTCAGTTCATTTTCGAAATTGTTTTTAGGAAGGGGGATGTCCAGCAGCCGGTCAATTAAGTAATGAAAAGTGGATAGTTTTTGTGAGAAGTGGTGACGGGTGGTGGCTGGTATGACATGATCCGTAGCGGAGTTTCAAAGATCGGTGAAGGCAGTACTAAAAGCCGCATCCAGCGTAGTGAAGGCTGATGAAATTTATAAAATGGTAATGCTGAACCCGTGTGCACCAAGATTTTTTTGGACTCCCAAAAATCCACAAATGTGACAGATATTATGTATATTAGCAAGTAAACTATATCAGATCAGTGCTTTTCATTTTGCTAACTTATTTAGCTAATAATCACTTTGAGCGTGTCAAGAGGTGTGCCTACGTGGCAGGATGACCAACCGCTGATGTTTTATGACGTGACGTAACAATCGGTAATGAGAAAATGACGCAAAAGATGCGTCGAACACAACCAATAATTGCACTACGGGCTTTGCTAGCATGATATGCACCTACGTACTGAATTTGGTTCCAATCCGTGTAGCCGTGTACAAAAGCATAGCGGACAAACAAACAGACCTCCCCATAAAACTGTATGGATTTTAGTACACAACTTGTTTAGAGATGTAGGAGTTGTGCACTCATATGATTCTCTTTATGAAGTCCTAAAGAAATAATGCATTTAATTCCGATACGTCGGAAAAGATTGATTCCTTAATCACCCGAATTACACTTGATATATTTAAATGAATACATAAATCAATAGTTCCAGAAGAAAGGTATTAAATTTCAGAACATAATGCAGGGTCCCCACTCCAACTAATGTATAAAATTCACGGTTTTTTCCAGGTTTTCATGGTCTAAATGTCGTCCAATTCACGGTCTGCTGATAAGCCATTTTAGGTAGAAATATTGATGACGTAACGATCACCTGCCGCTCGTTAACTAAAAATTAATCAACCGTGACGGGCGCCGTGAATGCAAACGCAGTAATGAAAGTGCTATATCTGATGACGTCACCTATCGTTAGCATAATTCAGGGCCGGCTTAAGGTTGTGAGTGGGAGAATTGAGGGACCAGGGTGCCAGGGAAGTGAAGGAGTGTCTGATTATTCGCCAGGGTAAATGAGCACTTTGTTTACCGGTCTTCCAACTACAGGCTCAAGATCAATGTGTTGTCACGGCACACGGACCAATATTTGCGTTTCGAATGTACGCGTGGAGATAAATGCGTAGACAATGCCTGCGTGTGATTGAGCTTGAAACGTGATCGACTTAGCGATTTTTCGTATGGTCTATTAATCGTAGTTCTACAATCAAGTTTGAGAGATTTTTTAAGGTTTTATGACGAAATTCACGACTTTTTCCAGTTTTTTTTTCACAATACAGTGAACTGCCTGTATAGCGAACGCCAGTGTAACAAAATATTCATTATAACGAAATAATTTTCCGTCCCGTATAACGAAATTTCAGTTTAACGAACTTATTTCGGCGATCCGTAGGGTTTCGTTATAAAGACATTTTACGCATGCAAAATAACGGCTTATTCACGATTTTAAGGTTTTCACGGTCGAGAGGGAACCCTGATTATGATAAGATTCATGTTATTACAATATAATTGGAAACTAAATTAAGTTGCGCTCATACGATCCACACGAGCACAATTATCTTTATGGATCTTCTTCTTAAGATCCCATTCCCAAACCGAACCAATAATAATTAAGGTGGCGGAGGAAAAGTTATCTCAAGTCCCGCGGGAGGCGCTACCATCGCTCCCTCAGGAGGAGAGGCTGCTAGTGCAATCGCATCAGAGAGAGAGAGAGGGACCCTTAGAACCCTGGAACCCTTTTCCTTGTACCCCATCTTTGGGGGAAAACCTTTTATTGGAACCCTTTATCTTATCTCCCACGTCGTTAACCCATTAACTGCCAACTTATTACCGGGAGATGGCAGCACAGTCGATAATGCAATTGTGTCCCCCTCTGTGAGGAAGATATTGAGACACTTCCAACCCTCCCGAGGACACATTCCTAGCAGTTTCGTCATCCGCGACCGTATCGATCGTAACGACAGCGATGTATATCGATCGGAATGTTAGCGATATTCCGATCGTGCTTCAAAATCACTGAAAAAAATGGACACTGCTGGTAGATATGTAAGTTAACTGCAATTAATGCATGAATTTCTTAATGCTTGCCAAAAAATTTTCTTCAAAATTATATCCAGAAACGGTCCAATTAGCTCATTTGAATAAATAATAACCTTTTCTGATATTTTTCAAAATTTAAGGTATGTATTAATATATTGAACTTGGGTGAATTTCTAAAGACTTACCAAAAAAATTTTTTTTCAAAAATATATCCAGAAACGCTCCAATTACCTCATTTTAATAACTTTTTCTGATACTTTTCAACTTTTAGGGTAAAATTTAAAATATTTGACTTAGCCGGGATTCGAACCCGGATCTCCCGATTGCCGGTCAAGTGTGTTAACCAGTTACCCCACCAAGCCATTTTCTCAGAGCCAACTTGGGGATGGGTTTCACCGGACAAGTTGTTGACGTCATAAGTCCACACTGTGGCACATGTGGCGAGGGTCGTGCTTAATAAGCTACTGTCGGCGTGAAAAACCATTATTTTGCCGCTGGTCTGCGACGACGAATTAGCGAACTTCGGGATGGGCTTTACCGAACAGGATGTTGACGTCACAAGTCCACACTGTGGCACATGTTGCAGACCATCGACAATATAAGGGTTTTTCACCCCGACAGTGGCTTATTAAGCACGACCCTCGCCACATGTGCAAGATATAAAATACAAACGAAGGCTGCGCGTTTCGTCAAAAACTGCTACGTGCGTACAGACAGCGTTACCCATATGTTGAGCGAATTAGGCTGGGAGCCGTTGGAGACTCGGAGGCTGCGCGCTAGGCTTAGATTACTTGAACAATTGAGAACGGATATTTTCAAGAGCGACACGGAGAACTTAATATTAGAGCCAAACTATATTTCCAGGTCCGACAGAAGCGATAAATTAAGAGAGATGTTTTGCCGAACGGATAGATATGGGAACTCGTTTTTCCCCCGAACCATAAAGGACTTTAATAAACGCTAGTCCCAACCTGGTTAGAGCACTTCATTTTTTTTTAGCTGTAAACGGCTGGTGTCCTAATACCCCCTGCCACACGCCTTTTAGGCGGCTTACGGGGTATTATGTAGACGTAGATGTGCTACAGAGTGGACTTTTGACGTCAACATCTTGTTCGGTAAACCCCGTTACGAAGTTCTCCCTGAGAAGATTTTAATATGTATCACATATTATATGTTATGCTTATAGACAACTTTTACATTAAATGGATATGTTTCACAGATTTGTGAATTTTCCACAATAGGTTTTCATTTAACATGTGTACACATTGAAAACTTCTCATTGGCGCTTGCACCTTTACTAATTACATTTATAGATATCACTCGGGTAAACCTTCTTATTACTCTATCATGCTAAGAGCTGACTTCCCTCAACATAATAGGGTAGTTTCCTTCATCAAAGAAAACGAAAGGTATTGATCGCGATTCCTTACCCACCATTAGTGCATTCATAATATACAAATTATTTGGTAATAGAAATCCCAGTTTAGACGAATGGCAATGGTCAATTTTATTCTCATTTGGAAAAGGCCAGATTGGCGCCCATGCGATGCCACTCCACGTGACGTCAAAGTTTCTATACGAGTAGATAGGAGTTTTACATCGTCTGAGATTACCAATGCATGCATGAGGCACATAGCTCAGGGAAACGTCTCTTAATAATCACCTATTAAAACTGGCTATGGTCGGAAAGTTTCCTTCGTTTGATAAGGTAATAATAATCCTTATTTAAGTGAAGCGCTACCTGCTAGCAGGGTACTCTGCTACCTGCTAGCATCCTGCGTCGTATCAGCGCTCAAAACCTCGCCCCAAGGCAACCTCACTTCGCGGCAGCGGGACCTAGAACGACGTCACAAGGGGTTTTCCCAGCATTCATACTTAGCCGTTGCATTTTCGCGCGCTTGAAATTTTTCACTTTTCATTTAATAGCGAAAAATAGATATCGTCATTTAAAAATCTAAAAGCTTGAAATACGTACTCCATGAGCAATAATCTTCCGATTCAGGCAATAAAAAATAATAGGAAACCACCCTGTTAGAAGCAGAGTCCTAGCGCGCAGCCTCCCAGTCTCCAGCTTAACATCTATGTAACGTTGTCTATACGCCCGTTGTCGTTTCCGACGTATTGCTCAGCGTTCCTATGTATTTTTAACCTCTCTCAACTTACCTTAGGAAATCTCTCTGACTTCAGAACATAACTAGTTCTTACATGTTCTCAGTGTAACTCTTAAAGATATCTATTTTTAACATTGCTCAAGTTATCTAAAGCCTGAATGACACGATCATTTTTTTTTCGTCGCGAAAGTGATCACTATCGCGATCACGAAATGATCGTCGCCGGCAATTGTTTTTCGTGACCGCTATGATGATTCCCATAACTATTTTTCATCGCTTTTCCGGTCGCTTTTTCCGTCACTAAAACCTTCACTAAAATCCCATATCAGCCAATCGGAACGCATGACCGTATGCTGTGATTGCAGCGCAGCGTTTGACAATCGTGGGAACGACATAGATAAACAGACACGCTATATAATTTCGTGATGGGGGTCCTTTGACAACGAGCTGTGATATCGGAAGTGATGGGAAAAGCGACGGCGGGAGTGACCGTGTGATTCATAAAAATGAACACTCGAGCGATCGCTTTTCGCGACGGGAAAAGTGATCGCGATACTGATCACTTTCGCGACGAAAAAAAATCGAGTGATTCATGCTTAAGGGTAGCTCGTAGCCTCCGAGTGTCCAGCGGCTCACAGCCTAGCTCGTTAAAAATCTATGTAACGCTATCTATGCGCACGTAGCGGTTTTTATCGCTACATGGAAACCGTTTTTCCATTGTTTTCTGTTGGGTCTTGTTGCGCTCACAATGTTACTACAACTTTTTTTATTTCCCAGGGTACCATCCTTCCGGAGCAGCGTCTAGTATCCTGCTAGTATAGATATAACCGTTGATATCATGATCATCATCATTGGTCAACAATCCTAGGATTGGTTTGACGCAGCTCTCCACTCAGTTCTCCTAACAGCTAATCTTTTCAAACCTACGCATTTCCTCTCTTTCACATCTCTCTTTACTTGTTCCATCTATTTTGTTCGAGGTCTTCCTTTTCCATTCTTGCCTTCCACTTGTCCTTCGACGATTGTCTTCATCAGGCCATCATGTCTCAAGATGTGGCCTATAAGGTTGTTCCGTCTTCTTATTAAGGTTTTCATGAGGCTTCTCTTCTCTCCTACCCTTCTCAGGACTTCCTCGTTACTGACTCGGTCGATCCATTTGATTTTCATCATTCTTCTGTAGCACCACATTTCAAAGGCCTCTATCCTTGCTTCTCCGCTGCGGTCATTGTCCATGCCACACTTCCGCACAGGAGAATACTCCAGATGTAGGTTTTTGTATCATGATAACGGTATGAATTGACACGATAACCTTTTAGTTTCTCCCTTGAAATACATATTCATCGTACATTCGCTTTATCACGGTCTCCAGGAACTTGACAACCTTGAGTCATAGAGCGACGGTCGTTATACACGGCGCGTTGTTTGAAGAGGTGAACACGGTAACCCTTTCCACGATGGAATAAACCCTTAAACCTCCTTCCAGCGAAGTGACCCTTCTCGTAAACCCTTTCTGTCCATCTGATTTTGTCCCCTGCAGAACACTCGCTGACATTTGACCCGGAGTTCTCGGGATCGCTGACCGTTGGTATCTTGCCCATTGGGTCAGCGATAAGCGATTTCCATAAATAGGAGGGAGGTCTAGTCGACCAGTCCCTTCTTCACCGCACCGGAGTCCATTAGCCGTCGTTGGGTGAGTTAAATTTCCTGAAAACGGTCTAAAACGACGCAAATTCGAGGGAGTTGGCCCTAAGTGCTGTTTAAGAGGTGTCCTAATGCACCTGACCTTCATAAATACACTACAGGAAGTGCAGATATGTTCTGTAAAACAAAACTTCATTCAAAAAATACGTAAAAAACAGAAAAGAGGCATTTCCCCAGAAAAGAGAAAAGAAAATTAGAAAAGAGGCATTTGCCCACCAAAAAAAAGTAAGCAAAATCTAAAAATAAGAAAATCCTTTCTTATACAAAAATATGTGATAATAATAATATATGTTATAATATTTCCTGGAGTTTAAGTCAATGTAATACATACATTGACATAATTAGTACCATGTAATACGTTGACCTAAACTCCAGGAAATATTATAACATGTATTAAACGAGGTCAGGATAAGAAGAGAAAAAAATAATAATAATAATAATAATAAAAATATATAACTGTAGTGGACCGATATTTGGCCACATGCCGGCGCCATGGATAGCCAATTAGATTTAAGCTTTTTTAGCATTAGAATATCTAAGCGAGTAATTTCATATTCAAATGACCTCATAAATACACAACAGGAAGTGCAGAAATGTTATGTTAAACAAAAGTAGTTTAAAAAAATACATAAAAACAGAAAAGAGGCATTTTCCCACAAAAAAAGAAAAGAAAATTAGAAAAGAAGCATTTTCCCGCCAAAAAAAGCAAGCAAAATCAAAAAAAAGAAAATTCTTTCTTATAAAAAAATGTGATACAATTATAATAAAAATAGATAACTGCAGTGAACCGATATTTGGCCACATGCCGGCGCCATGCATAGTCCATCGGATTTCATTCTTTTTAGAATTAGAATATCTAAGCGAGTAATTTCATATTCATCTGACCTTCATAAATACACTACAGGCAGTGCAGAAAGATTCGGCGCGGAAAAACTTAATCCTTGAACAAAATAAAATACAAAGGATAGCTTCGCGGCTCGTCAAAAACTACTTTGGGCGTACATACAGCCAGTGGCGAAGCGAGGTGGGGTTTTGGGGGATAACCCCCCCCCACAAAGAGCTCTGAATTTTTTTAAAATTTAAATCCGTTTTACCTCATTGGATGTATATTACTAATAAAATAGTGTGAGGATTAAAAAAAATATCCCTCAGAAAGCCGTAAAACTCACCATTGTGAACCGTTTATCTCAAAATTCCGCAATAGGGTAGTTTCCTTCATCAAAGAAAACGAAAGGCATTGATTGCGATTCGTTACCCACCATTAGTGTATTCATAATATACAAATTATTTGGTTTTAGAGATCCCAGTTTAGACGAATGGCAATGGTCAATTTTTATCCTCATTAGAAAAAGGCCAGATTGGCGCCCATGCGATGCCACTCAGCGTGACGTCACAAGGACCAAGTTTCCATATGAGTAAACAGGAGTTTTACTTCGTCTGAGTTTACCAATGCATGCATGATACTCAGAGCTCAGGGAAACATGTCTTAATAATCACCTATTTAAACTGGCTAAGGTCGGAAAGTTTCCTTCGTTTTATAGGGTATTAATGATCCTTATTTAACCTGGATCCGCCCAAAATATTTTTTTTGAGATTAATAATTCATATTCTAGGGGAATGGTAAGGGTCTCATTTTTACTACATTCTGAAAATATTTCGTTGATCGGTTGTGTAGTTTCCGAGATACAGGCTGTGACATAAATGTCACATTGGGCGGATCTGTTGTCTTTTGGTGCAAGGTAATATTTCCCCAGAAAAAGCAAATATTTTTCGCATTTGAGCTGCACTGTTCATTTAAATGTTAAAAAACACTAGAAAAACATATTATTAATTACGTACACTATTTTCAAGCTTTTGTTTAAATTTAAAGTAAATTGTTTAAAAATTTAGCAATAATTTTCAGAGTTCCATTGCCCGCGATTCATAAATTTTTCGATGTAAATTGTGATATTTTAAGATGTAGAAGTGTTTTAGATTTTTTCAATGCTATTTCACAAGTTTGGGGAATATTTAAATTTATAATGTTTATATTATAAACTTGTCAAATACAGATCAAGAAAAATTATTTTAAATTTATGTATAAATTTAAGTTTTCGGCAGTAGTGTTATGAAATTACAGAACCTTGAATTGACACAATCAATGGATTTGTTGAAGGTACATTTAAATAATATTTTTACATGGCTAATAAGTAAAATAGTTGAAAATGCATTTCCCAATTTTGGAAAATACATAGAATAAATATACATGTTTGAAAAATATTCTCACAACATATAAGGGTGTAATACCTTATAAAATTGAATTAAATTTGAATCAATTTGTTTCATATAAACTAAAGATTGCTTTAGAGTTCAATGCCGGTGTATACGTACCATTTTGAGTGGTAAGTAGTAAAGCAATATTTGTCCATATTTCATGCATCGCATGCAGTGCATTTGACGGAAGCGCAATGTTCTCCAGCACGGCGACGCAATCTTTTGAGACTAATTGATCATTAGCATCGTAACATATTTCACTGTCTGCCTCTGTTGAAAATGAAGTAGTACGGCGGCTATACTTGCCTTTGCATCGATGTATGGTCAGTAATGTTTGCATTATTACACGCCTGATCTCTAATTGTGACATGCAATGACCAGATTTCGCTCGTGAACAGATTGTGAACAGCTTCAGATTGTGAACAGCTACATCCAAAAGTCAAGGAAAATATTCCACCATTACCACCAAAACTGATTGTCCTCCGCCGAATGAATTACATGCAAGGATGGATACCAAAATAATCCACAATCATACTCCTGCCAAAAGAGAGTTTTTTCAGTGGGAAAAATCCCTCTGAAACGTTCTTTCAATTTAGTGATCTACGGCGAAGCTACCACAATTTGTCTATTATGTCGGGCATCGTAGTGTCTGCACAGTGAAGGTATCTACTCATCACAAAGAACCTATTCCTTCGCTAGGCTACGGTAACCATTGAGTTGTGAGCACCCCCAGAATCTTCCCAGGAGCATCGCTTGGATGGAAACCAGTTACAACCTCAATACAGTAAAATCCCAATGAAAATTTTCATCTCCTCTTTACTGATGCTAGAAGATGAAAAAAACAATAGAAGTAGTATAATTATCTAATTCTGCCATGAGAAAAAAGAATGTCATCCGAAAAAACTATTTAAAAAAATTTCTGCACCTAATTTTTCCCTCTATTCAGGAAGATCTGTTTCGGGGAATAACCTATTTCTTACAAAATGACCTTCTTGTCGCAAATTGGCAGCTTCTCTTTTTACTTTTTTCTATTGGAGAAGTGATGTAAGCTTCGTTGACTTCGAATCCTTTTCCTTACATCTAACTGGTACCGAAATACTTCAGGACTTCTCTTGAAATTCATTAGTATTATCATTATCAAGCTGCAAAACAAGCTCCACTCTTGCCCGAAGTTGTCTTCCCGTTAAATTTTCCACAAGTCCACCGGCCTGGTCATCTGCAATGTCCTCATCAGTGACAATTGCTGCTTCTGGTAGCTCAAGGTATATTGTACTTCGTCAAAGTCTTCGTTTTCCGGAAGCTATTTGGCTTCACACAGTGTAATATCTCTGAGCTATCGATATCCCTAATATTAAAAAATTTAATTCAAAAGTAATTACCGGAATAAAAGTTAATAAATGCAAATTTATCGACTAATTGATAAATAATAAGTCTTTTGGCGGGAATACGAAGGAAAAAACGTTGAAAATGGAATAAATTCTAACTAGAGCATAAAATTCGAAACTTTGAAGATTTGCATAGGGATCCGCCCAATGTGACATTTATGTCACAGTAACATTTATCAGAGTATATTACAGAAATGGAAAGCAATACCAAACATATTAATGTATTATTAATAATTTTGTATCATTATGTTGATACATACCAAAAATTGTCGCTGTAGCGCATATAGTTAATGAAAAAATTAAATATTTACACAAAGCGAACGTCCATTTTTAGTGTCTAGGGAAGGCGCATAAGTACCAGGGGTACTCAAAGGATAGGTCTTCACTCTCACTTGACAATTCTTACCTTGAATTGAAGCACTTAGCTTCCTCTTTCCAATAAGGTATAAAACACAACAATATACCGTGCCCGAACGATGCAAGAGCCATTACAGTGGAGCGATACAGGGTGTGACATTTATGTTACATTGGGCGGATCCAGGTTAAGCCAAGCGCTACCAGCTAGCAGGATACTCTTCTACCTGATAGCATCGTGCGTCGTAACAGCGCTCAAAGCCTCGCCCCAAGGTCACCTCACTTGCAGCAGCGGGAACCAGAATGACGTCACACGGAGTTTTCCCAGCATTCATACTTAGCCGCCGCGTTTTCGCGCGCTTGAAAATTTTCACTTTTCATTTCATCGAGAAAAAAATTTAAAAATTTAAAAATCTAAAAGCGTGAAATTCGTACTCCAGGAGTAATAATCTTTCGATTTAGGCAATAAAAAAATAATAGGAAACCACCCTTTCCACTAATCTCGCACATAACGCTTATCCTGGTGGGTATTCCATACCTCAACACACCCCAGTATTAGTTTTTATTTTTTTTTTTTTTTATTTTATCCTTAAACCACCGAATACAGCTCCTATTGGCCATTTTACATCGGGGTATTCAACAAATTTTAACAAGTAAACGTACACGAACAACCATGCCCTGGAGTAGGGAAACCTACCCAGGCGGGACTCGAACCCGCGACCTCATGTTTGGCGGGCGAGGACGTTACCCCGCCGCCACCGAGGCCGGCAAAATAACAAGCCTGCATGAAGCATTGAACGTGGGCCCCCCGCGTGGTAGCAACGGACTCTAACAACTAGTCTAAATCGGTTGCCATGTTACACCTTAGTTGCACCTTATTCCCCCCCAGCCTTAATTCCTAGCTGCGCCCCAGCAGACAGCGTTACTCAGATGTTAAGCGAATTAGGCTGTGAGCCGCTGGAGACTCGGAGGCAGCGCGCTAGGCTTAGATTGATTGAAAAATTGAGAATGGTTATCTTTAAGAGCGACACGGACTATATTACACGGAAACTAGGTTTCATGTTGCAGTTAATACTAACGCATGATTCATCAATACTAACCCATTAACTGCCAAAAGTGTTTTTTTTTATTTTTTTACTTTATTTGTGTCCCTCTACATCCCAAAAGTTGGGAAAACACGCATTTTGAATCTCACGACCACGATGTCAACCGTGAGACCCAGATGGGGCTTGAGGTGTTTGTGTCCATTGTTCCCTAGTGACGCACATTGGCAATACAAAACGACGATTATACTATCGTATACTAACCAGGAATGAAGAAAAATCGACCCAGTTGGAGAATAGCCACAGCGAACAACGTCTTTTATGCTTACAAAAGTCACCTTTTCCATCTACGACCGAAAAACGGAGACCTATTGAGTGGAAACGAGGTCGTGTGCACATGTCAATGCATGCACGTGATCACTTCATGTCTCCTTATACTGGCGACATCCTGTTGGAAGACGCGAAGGTCCTGTTTCTATATATTGGTTACAGGTGGTGCTGCTATGCAGTTTTACGTACCGGGTCACCATTTGGGGATCATGGTAGTTAATGGGTTAATGATGTAAAGTCTAATGTTTGATGTAAGGTTTGAAGTCTTCAACGTGGAATTTCCTCAAATTCTCATGCATCCTTATATCAATGATTCCATTCCCTTACCCTTTCTCAAACGCTGGACCCTTACCCTGAACCCTCATCATCCCTTTTCACCCTCACAGTAGCCGATGACATTTAACCCCGACCCTACAGCGTTTCTGACCGTCGGCCGGGTGCCCATTAGGTCAGCGGTAAACAATGTCCCTGAATTGATTTCAATGATCTCAGCTTACTCCACAATGCTCATTGCATTAGGCATCATCGCTTGACCGATTAAACCTTAAATACAGGTGTACCACGGGGAAAATAGACAGAGAGTTCATTACTAAAACACAAATAGTAATTTCCACACCATTTAATTTTACACTTAACGACCGACCATGGTTTCGACTCTTTGTGTCATTTTCTAAGTAATCCAACAAAAACTCTTTCGGTATATGCAGGGTGTCCCAGTTGTCTTTAATAACTTTTTGTCCAGAAATAACTTTTTGTGCAGACGCAAATTCAAAAATCTTTCAAGCAAATGTTCATTAGCCGTCAGGGGGACATTAATCAGCATGATTTCCTTCCTTGTAGCTTTGTTATTTACAAAGATATGAACAGCGGTATGTCTTTTTTAAATGGCACCCTATATTTTTTATTCGGCAATTCATTTACTATCCTAAAGACTTATTAAAAAATGTAGCACAGTGGACCATTAACATAAACACAGTGTTATGAAAACATAAGAAACTTGTCTACTTAATGGAGTTAGCAGTAAACAAATGACAAGCAAGTCAAAACATAAAACAAAAGTCACGTGGACTCTCCAGTACTACGGTAATGTGCAGTACAGTTCATGTACCTTGCCTAGGAGTCGATCATTCAAAGGTGCTCAAAGCGGTCACCCTGGACAACGATACACTGGTTCACTTGTTGAATGAAAGACTTATTTAATTCTTCCAGGGTTGCCGGCTGAAGAGAATTACAAGCACGTAGGATACGTTCCTGCATATCCTCCTTAATACTGTGTTTATGTTAATGGTACACTATGCTACATCTTTTTAATAAGTCTTTGGGATAGGAAATGAATTGACGAATAAAAAATATACGGTGCCATTTAAAAAAGACATACCGCTGTTCATATCTTTGCTAATGACAAAGCTACAAGGAAGGCAATCATGCTGATTAATGTCCCCCTGACGGCTAATGAACATTTGCTTGACACATTTTTGAATTATATATGGACAATAAGTTATTTTGGATGGTCAAGATATATGGGACACCCTGTATATACCCAGGCCAAGGTAGGGGGTGGGGGGCGTATGGAATTGGAGTGAGGGGAGTGGGAGGGGGAAACAGTTTACGTGAACAAATGAATGAAGGCCGATCTCTGAAAACACGCAACAAGAGGTGCGTGAGTGATGGTCAGGGTTTTGACGTCATGGGGAAGCTTAACTTTAACAAAGGTGAGTGAGTACAAAATAAAACATCATTACAAAGTCCATCTTGGCTATTTGCAATTTCAAATTTTTCCATAAAATCTAATTTAAACACTTTGTCTCTAGAACGTAAAATATCTATGTCCAAATTGCTAAAATGGTTATTAAGGCATAAATGATTAGCGAAACAAGATTTCCCGTCATTATATATAACCCTTCTACCGGTCTGGCCAACATGACATAAACCACATTCCTCACACTTTAACTTGTACACCACAAAGTTTTCTTCGTTTGATAAGGTATTAATGATCCTTATTTAAGCCAAGCGCCACCTGCCAGCAGGGTACTCTGCTACCTGCTAGCAGCCTGCATCGTAGCGGCGTCCATAGCCTCGCACAAATGTGGCCCCGCACACGTCGGCAGCGGGAACCAGAATGACGTCACACGGGCTTTTCCCAGCATTCATACTCAGCCCTCCCGTTTTTACGCGATTGAAATTTTTCACCTTTCATTTAATCGCGAAAAATAGATATCGTCATATAAAAATCTAAAAGCGTGAAATACGTACTCCAGGAGTATTAATCTTTCGATTTAGGGAATTAAAAAATAATAGGAAACCACCTTATTGTAGAAGTAGCGAATTGTATTTTATTTCTTTGGATTTATGCCCTTGATTACGGCCTAGAAGCCGAAACCGGTAGTAATTTCTTTAATAAATTGTGGAAGTTATCTTATCGAAATAGTTTTAGAGAGATATACTGTAGAACAGACGGATTAAGAATGTCTCTTTTCCACGATCAATAAGATATTATAACGGAAGCAATATCACAAATAGATAAGGAGACTTGTAGTGTAGCTTACTAACTTATGTATACCTTTATGCATGTTTCTGAATTTTATTGTTATTCATAAATTGTGGAAGTATCTTTCATTTTTTAGCATTATTGCTGAGCAGTGATGATTATGGCAATAAAAAATCTGTAAATGGATCCTCAACAACCATCCCATCGCCAATTTCGTATTCGATGCTGTCGGAAAACAATAATACAAGCATTAAAAGAAGTCATCCTCACACTAGCGCCCCTCGCGGAGGAATTATCACGGATTATTTCGCTCCCATATTCCTCTCCGAACGACGCACTCCTATTTTCTTTCTTCCTGCTTTCGTAATAGGGGCGAAAGAGCGGAGCCGAAAACTTTCGTATCAGTTCGAGATCCGCCCCTGCGCCTCCCGCGCCCCCCGCCGCGAGAGGCGCTGCCTGCCAGGGGGCCGCGGAACGAAATGGGTGCATATATGTGAAGCGCGGGGAATACGTGGTAAATACATATGTATATATAGATCGAGGCTTTTAACTGCAGTTGGGAAACTTCCTGGGTCGGACAGGGGTGGCTGCGAGAGTTTGTGCCGGAAGGGGAGATTGCGAATGAGGAAAATCAGGGCCGGGTGAAATATAGATATGAAGAGAGGGATGGGTTATGGAGGATCCAAATTGTTCCCAAAACATTGCTTTCTCGAATTTCAAAATAAGGCATGGAATCCAGCTCATTATTAATAGTTGATAATAACTTTTTAAAATGTTAGAACAGGTGATCTCTTAAGACCGAAGACTCAAACATCCGTTTATAACCATCACGCACATTTATAAGTAAACATATATATTCACAATATACATCAATTGATATTATATCCATAATATTAATTACATTTAAATATTATTCATATAACCCCCTATGAAAAAATTGTATAAACACGTTTCAAATTTTTATACATTCATATGCATCACCATGGCAATGCAATAGAATGTGTAAAAATTTGAAACAGGTTTATAAAATGTTTTCATAGGGGTATATGTGACAGTATGCAATAATTATATTAATTTTTATAACGTTTTTTCTATAAATTATGATGCATAAATAATATATAATAGCGAAACATTGGTAATGATACAGTAAATAAAACCAGTGGAATGGAAATGAAAGTTAAAAAAATAGAAAAAGGAACATGACTTATAATTAGTTCTGGGTTATATTACCCGTAATATTTGGTTGTAGAGGATCCAAGGTTTTCTCAAAACATTGCCTTCTCGAATTCCAAAATAAGGCATGGAATACAGATCATTTTTAAATGTTGATAATTAATTAATTTAATTAATCGTAGAGGGCGTAACTTGGTGGAAATAATGTTACTCTGTAACGAAACCATGGTCGGTGTTAATAAAATATTATGTGGAAATAGCAAGGTTGTTGATCCTTCTATTCGTGTTGATAATTGGTTTAATAAATGTTGGACAAGGTAACCTCTAATGACCTAAAACTCCAAAAATCAGTTTATCTCCATCGCGCACATTAATAAGTAAATATATATTCACAAAATAAATCAATTTATATTATGTATATAATATTAATTACATAAAAATATTATTCATGAAGGGTGCAAATGTGGAAGCATTTTGGAGATATGGAAGCAAAACCTTTTGGGCTTGGGAGGTACTGTAGGCTAGCGGTGACCGCATCAACTTCTTGGCTTGCTTCTTTAGTAAGCCTGTAGGAGTTGTGACAGTCGCCTCATGGTTTATTGTGTGTGAAATACTTGCTCCAAATTTCTTTTCATTCTTTAAACTTTTGAGGTAAGTTTCTAAGTTTAATTAAATTACTTAACACGTTGCGTATACGGATGGCGAGCATTCTCGTCACTTAGGCGCGTCAACCTAAACAATTTTAAAGTATAACAATACGTATTCGTTAGTACGTTTTCAGTTGCTGTTCGTTATTCATAATGAATTGATGCATCATAACGTTTATCATAGTAAAGTTGTATTCTAAACATTAGCTTTTTAACCATGTTTAAACCAAAGGCATTACGCCCTAATAGGCACATATGTCCAATCTCAACACCTCCACCCAGAATGGGCGTTCCTAGGAATTTAAATACCCAGGTACGCAACGTGTTAAGTCTTTGAAGCTATTTCTTAGTGCTATATAAGTTATTTTTAAGCATAGAACATGCTAAAATCTGGTGTAATTAAGTAATATACTAGCTGGAAAATGTAGCATAATTTTAGCTTCATAGTTCAATATGCCGATGCCGGTAATGTGGAAGCACAACACTGGGATAAATGTGGAAACGTTTCCAAATTCCCTCACCTAAATGTGTTCTGTCTACTACAACACTTTTTCGCCAGTTTCAGAATCCGATAAAGATTATTGGCCCCAAGCCCAAGTATTAATGGAAAATTTTGGATGCCCAATCTATGATAAAAGCGATTGTTTCCATAGGAGAAAAGAGGAACATACTTTGTGCGCCAGTTATGAAAATGAGAACTACATTTGTGACTTTTGCAAGTGAACGTTTTATTGAAAATTGGATGCCCAATTTATGATAAAAGCGATTGTTTCCATAGGAGAAAAGAGGAACATACTTTGTGCGTAAATTTTGGATGCCCAATCTATGATAAAAGCGATTGTTTCCGTAGGAGAAAAGAGGAACATACTTTGTGCGCCAGTTATGAAAATGAGAACTACATTTGTGACTTTTGCAAGTGAACGTTTTATTGAAAATTGCTATTTTTTAAGCCGTTTGCGTTGATTTATCAATGAATATGATAAGTAGATGATCTGATATTTCACTTTGCTATAGTATTATACCCAGAATGCAATCATTTCCACATAACCAGTCAAGCTCTACCACTTACGTCATTACATATTATGACCGCCTAACTGTAATAACATGATTTTGGTTCATATATAAAAAAAGTTATTTTTTTTATTTTTCCTGAAGGAAATCTACGTTTTTTGGAGAATGACCCACTGTACATTTACATATTACCCCACTGTCCGCCTCAATAATAGTGTGATATGGGGTGCTAGGAAACCAGCCTTTAACAAGAAATAAGTAACATGCGTACAAGAAGATTCCCTAAAATTTATGTGCTCGTGACGTCACCAACTTAATTGAAAAATGGGGACGTCGATTGTTCGAGAAACAGGAGAACACGGGTCACATTGTAGGCATTTCCAACAATCATAGTCGACAATATAAGTTAATCTCACCGTGGTATTCTAATAATGATATCAGTAGCTTATTGTGCATTTAAATAAGCTACTGGTAGGAACAGGTACAGATTAAACATATATAAAGAAGAAATTGTGGCACAGAAGGAGAAGAGATGGGGTTTTATACCCGCAGTTAAAAAATAGCTTATGCAATATGAGGAAGTAAGGTTTCTGCTAAAAAAAAGTGTTACAAACGTTTTCAAATAAAGGTATGTAATTCTAATGCGTTATGAGAGAAAGTGTGTGTGTGAAGAAAAGTTATCCATGTGTAAATTACTGTAAATTCACAATCGAATGCAATTGTCAAGGAAACAAATCACTCAATTAAACGAAACAAATGTATATTTAATGTACGTCAGCACCAGTCATGTTCTAAATAGTGTATGATGGTAGCCCCAAGACCTTTCCACAAAGGGGTACCTATATATTACACAATTATCAGTTTTATTTTCTCGATGTAATGTATTGAATATGAGTGGATAAAAATTATATTATTATTATTATTATATAGGAACAGATAAAATAAAAAGTAATGATTCTACTAAGTGACAGGTTTATACTAATGGAATGAAACGGAAAAAATATTTAAATAAATTACATAATAACATTTTCGAGATAATAGCGGAATTTTATACAAGATAATTAAATTACACTATAATATTTACGCAATAATGGAATCAAATTTGACTTGCTATCATTGATGCCATGACTTGGGTGTATAATAGGCTGTATTTTTCTATTTTTTCCAATTTTTTAAAATATTATCGCCATACAAGCTTCCTGGTGGGAAATTACATCCTAAGAATGATATTTGATATAGCCCGCCGTTATGGAGTTTCCCCTTTCGGCACGTCATGAAGCCCTTAGATGGCTGTTATTAGAAGCTGCGGTTCCCACTCCTGTTGTCTCATGTTTAATTTGCGCACTCGACTCATCCCTAGCTGCTTTAAGGCTTCCTGTGTTTGGTTCGGATTCTAAGGATGGCACTCCAATCCTCACTGCGCATGCGTGCAAAGAAAACAAGAGCACAACTTATGCCTCGTTCACATTACGATCGTCCGAGCCGTCGTCGGAACTATCGTGCATTCACATTACGATGGTTAAAACCTGTGCTGCTCTCTAGTGCTTACATCTAAAGTGAACGGTATATTGACGGTTAGCAAAGCTGTTGAGGTATACATGGAAAAGATATTACTGTGTTCAACGTGTATTTACAGAATAATTTTTCTTCCGCCCATATTCTTCCTTCCTAGGACAAATCCATGAAAAAAATAGAGCTTCACGAGCTTTTCGTCTTTCTCTTGTCGCTTCCGTTTCCGGTCTCCCAGCGCCTAACCATAGTAAAGTGGCAACGTTCGGAACTACGTCAACTATAGTCAGGACTTGCATTCACACGGATAGTTCGGTCAACTATCGTTAGGACGACGGCTCGGACGATCGTAATGTGAACGGGGCATTACGACCATTATCATTATCGGCCAACAATCCTTAGATTGATAAAGTCTTCACGGGAAATCAGCCGAGTGAGGATGGATAATGTAACTCAATTATTCTTCCTAATTATACACGATATTGTTCCCTCTTTTAACTTATTTATTCATCTGAACAGGTAACTAGTCAACAACCTTTTTCTTACCCTTGACAACCCTTTGCTTATTCATAAACTTCAACGCTTTCCCTTGTTGATTTAAATTAACGTTTCGTTAAAAGAATTACTTGAACTCTTTACACGATATTGTTGTCTCTTTAACTTATTTCTTCAACAACTTTTACTTACCCTTGAAAGCCCTTTGCTTACTTATAAACTTCAACACTCAATGCTGTTGATGTAAATTTACATTTCGTTGAAATAAATGCTATTAACTTCAACGCTTTCCCTTGTTGATTTTAATTAACATTTCGTTAAAACAATAACTATTAAATTCAACACTTTCACTTGTTGATTTAAGTTAAGATTTCGTAAAAGCAATTACTCGAACTCTTTTCATCATATTGTTGTCTCTTTTAACTTATTTATTCAACAAATTTTTCTTACCATTGACAACCCTTTGTTTATTTCTAAACTTCAAAACTTAATAATGCTGATTTAAATTAACAATTCGTTAAAATAATTACTATTAACTTCAACAATGGACATTGTTGCCAACGTTTCGATGGCCTTCTCTGTCATCGTCTTCAGGGCGAATGATGGACCCGGTTTTAGCCGGGCTTATATAAACCGTCGGTAAAGTCGTTTGTGATTGGTCAGTTTTAGGTGTCCTTCCTTCTCTTAGCTTACTCATTCTTTTGATCATGGGATTCCATGTTTTGCTGAGGATGAAACCCGCGACTCTATCTCCTTATATATTTCTACTGTATAGATACCTTTTTCTCAACTTATACGCAACCAAACTCTACAAATGAGGTACCAAAATGCACAGAATTTATCAGAGAACAAGCGACGGCATGTCTTACTTCCTAAATATTGCTATTGTTTCCTAAAATTGGTTTTTAATAATTGAAGAAACAAAAAAACTAAATATTCCTGACGTTAACGGCGCACAAACTGATTCATTTGTTCATTTGCAACAATATCTCGCACTCTTTAAATAACTTTTATCAAAATGCGGCTGATTCCACATTCAAGTCTCCTGTTAATACGTAAGTATGAGTCATCATGTGCGTTTAACAGAGGATAGTGTAATTACTTCCAATGTTGTGTTTAAAGAGGTCCTCTGGCCTCAATTTGAACATGAACATTACAATTAAATTTGTCCATAAGATACTGCCTTTATTTTCTACATTTTAAAATTAGAAACGCGCCTATCCCTCTGTGGACCTGCATTGCAAAAGAGCGGGGGAAGCCCGCTGGGAGCGGGCGCATCACGCTCGTTCATTTTATTATTTGCGATTCGTATTTCGATGGCCTCTTTCGTAAGACGGTCCCAATATCCCTTTACCTTACAGAGGATTTTTGTTTCTTTGAACTTGATGGTATGATTGTATTTAATGCAGTGGTCGGCAATTAAATCCTTCGATTTATTCCTCTCTCCTATCCACTAGCCTTTTCACAGAGACGTATTTCTTTTCCTCTTGAACAAGAGGAAGAGAAAAAGCATTTAAATAACTTCAGATAAATCGTGATTACACAGCATAAATATAAATATAATGTGTGTAGAGACATTTCCAAATATAATTGCAGAATGAATCAGCGACTGATCCAGGGACCAATGATAGACCCGGGTTTGAATCCCAATAAAGATGAATAATTCTTTCCCTGTGGATATTTCGCATAATATCACGTAATATTCTGCTTAAAGATCTGCGGCTGAGATCTTAAGTTATTCCCGGTAAATAATTGAGGGCTTTTAGCCATTGAAACTTAAGATGATGACGTAAAAAACTCAATACGGTTTTGAAAATAAAAAGGCTCGTGATAATATCAGGATTTTTTGCGAGGTCTGCATGACCCCTTGCGTAGAGATTTTGAAATATAATCCAAGAATTAATCAATGACTGATCCGGGAATAATTTGGGTACCCCGGGTTCGTACCCCGATCAAGGCGAATAATTTCTTCCCTGCAATTCTTTCACATAATATCAGGCCGTATCACGTAATTTTCTGATTTCAGATTCACGGCTGACTTTTCCAGTTATTCCCGATGAATGTTTCATGGATTTTAACCATTAGCACCTAAGTTGATGACGTCACAAACTCAATTAAGTTTTGAAAATAAATATCCTCGTGATATTCAGGACTTTTTGGGCATGAATTGAGGGCTGCATGATCATCTGCGTAGACATTTTGAAATATTGGTGGTGGGTGGTTTCCTTATTTTTTTATTGACTAAATCGCAAGATTATTACTCCTGGAGAACGTATTTCACGCTTTTAGACTTTTAAATGACGATATCTATTTCTCTTGGTTAAATGAAACGTGAAAATTTTCAAGCGCGCGAAAACGCGACTACTAAGTATGAATACTGGGAAAAGCATGTATGACGTTTTTCTGGTTTCGGCTGCCGCCATGCGAGGCTACCTTGCTGCGAGGCTATGAGCGCCGCTATAAGCAGGTAGCAGAGTACCCTCCTAGCAAGTAGAGCTTGGCTTAAAAAAGGATTATTAATACCCTATCAAACGAAGATCACAGGGACCTAGATACTATACTAGTAGTCAGGAGTTCTACATCGTTTGAGATTACCAATGCTTGCATTGGGCACAGAGCTCAGGGAAACATTTCTTAATAATCAACTATTAAAAATGCCTATGATCGGATGTAATTTCCTTCGTATGATAGGATATTAATAATCTTTATTTAAGCCAAGCGCTACCTGCTAGCAGGGTACTCTACGCTACCGCCATGCTCGGCAGCAAGCAGCCTGCATCGTAGCGGCGTTCATAGCCTCGCACCCAGGTGACATCACACAGCAGAAGCCTAGACGTCACACGGGGTTTTTCCCAGCATTCACACTTAACCGTCGCGTTTTCGCGCGCTTGATATTTTTCACTTTTATTTAATAGCGAAAAATCGGTATCGTCATTTAAAAGTCTAAAAGGGTAAAATACCTACTCCATGAGTAATAATCTTTCGATTTAAGCAATAAAAAAATAGTAGGAAACCACCCAATTGCAGAATGAGTTAATGACTGCTTTCATTTTTGTTCTGTAGTGGCATCCGAAGGGATTAAGATTCACCGGCTTACGTCACTCCGTGGATGCCGAGATATTTCGGAACATCCACCGTTTCCTTAATCCTAATCTCTCCTCTCCACTGATTCCTTCAGTATTCCAAGCTAAAATTCCCCCAAACCCCAATTCCTTGCCCTTATATACCCTGTCTTCTTCCTGCCTGCTGCCCCTCAACCCCACCGCCCGTAGGGTATCTCCGCCCCCCCCCCAATACCCTGGCGAACCCCCTCAAAACTCCGCACATCCTACACACCCCTCGTTTTACCCTTAAAAACCCTCCGCACTGCCTCTGACAGCCGACGTAATTAACGAAGATGAAGGAAAATATCCCTCGCGTATACGGAAGCGTGTTTGGGAACAGTGGGGATGGGAGAATGATTTTAAGGGTACGGGAGAAGGGTGCTGCCTCTACGTGTTTAGGAACCCTGGAGGAATAGGGTATAAGGGTAGGAAAATACGCGGTCTTAGACATGTAAACCATGTATTTTACTAGAACATTACATGGGAGATTTATTAACCCGTTACCGGTGACGTGCGATAGAATTTACTATTATATATGTCTGACTATCTTCTATATTATTTCTACTGTATAGATACCTTTTTCTCAACTTATACGCAACCAAACTCTAAAAATGAGGTACCAAATTGCACAGAATTTATCAGAGAACATGCAATGGCATATCTCAATTCCTAAATATTGCTACTGTTTCCTAAAATTGGTTTTCAAATAATTACAAAAAACAAAAAAAGAAAACAAAAACCGGTGAATATTCCTGACGTTAACGGCGCACAATCTGATACACTTGTTCATTTGCAACAATATCTTGCATTCTTTAAATAACTTTTATCAAAATGCGGCTGATTCCACATTCAAGTCTCCTGTTGATACGTAAGTATTAGTCATCATGTGCGTTTAACAGAGGATAGTGTAATTACTTCCCATGTTGTGTTAAAAGAGGACATCTGACCTCAATTTGTACATGAACTTTCCAATTAAATTTGTACATAAGACCCTGCCTTTTCTTTTCTAAATTTTAAAATTAGAAACGCGCCTATCCCTCTGTGGACCTGCATTGAAAAGAGCGGGGGAAGTCCGCCGGGAGCGGGCGCATCACGCTTGTACTATCCATAATCCTCCTGAGCGATATATAAGGACAAAGAGCACTCTTAAAATTTAACTTTTTTTTTTTTTTTAATCACGAGATGTGGGTCATTGTAAATATTATTTAATTTTTTCCAAACTTTGCCAACGTTTCGGACATTTTATTTGTCCATCCTCAGGGCTATAAAAATGATAATTTATGATACAAAATTTGTTAAATACAGGCAATTTTACAGTTGTTATACATTAAAATACATGGAAATACATATTCAAAATTTACCTTTAAGTCTGATGTTGTTTTTATTTATTTACAATTTGGTTGCTTGGATTTCTTTCTTTGTTGGTTATGTCATTTATTAAATTATGATAAATTTTGCTAAGGTAAGTAATGTCTGTTCTTTTATTGCAGCTTTTTTTATTTCTGGATATGTGGTACATTTCTTTGAATAATCTTTTTGATAAAACTGGTTCTGTATCTAAAATTTTGGCCTCTTCGAAACGAAATGAGTGACTGCTTGTAATTGCATGATCTGCTAATGCACAAATTTGAATTTTGGTCTTAATTGATGTTTTATGTTGTGAGATCCTATTTTTTAAATATTGACATGTTTGGCCTATATAATTTTTATCACAGTCTTTACATGGAATTGAATAAATGATATTGCTTCTAAGCTGCATAGGGGTATTTGACTTAAGTTTAGAATATATGAGTTTATGTTGGGTTTTATAGTTTTTATGTGCTATTTTAAAATTTGTTTTTTTGAATACTTTGGTAATTTGTTCTGATAATCCATTTATATAAATCATTCCTCGATATTGGTCTGTATTTGTGTTTGATATATTTGTTGTAGTTATTGTATTGTGAGTCTGTGAAGATGATTTTTTATTTGAATACAGTATGTTATTGATTAATTTTTTTGGAAAGTGTTTTTTTTCTAAAATATAATATATATTATATTTTATGATACTTTTTTATGATGAATAATATTGGAAACAGTGGGGGTGGGAGAATGATTTTAAGGGTACGGTAGAAGGGAAGTGTCTACGTGTTTAGGAGCCCCGAATGAATAGGGTGTAAGAGTACGAGAATCCGTGCTCATAGACAGGAGAGCCATGGAATGCACTATATCTTTTTAAAGAATACAATATAAAATGAAATTTATTATTTCCGGACAAGTGTGTCCCTTTCTACTAGAATCGCTGAACTTTCCAACCCCACCATAACCGCGGCATGGGACTTTTTTGTCCCATTGACAAAATACCTTGATCCTGTCATCCTTAAGTATAATTGACGGTTTTTTCGTGGTTTGTGTGAACAAAACACGTGCTTAGGTAATGTTTAAAACGTTTTATTAGGTATAACTAGGAATACAGTAAACTTATTTTGACGTGTTCGTTGCAAGCTCAGACCTGCTGACGCGCCGGGCAGAGGTGACGCGGCCGGCGCTGCGTGAGTAGGCGGCCGGCGCAGTGCACAGATTATTCCCTTCTGCGCTTCTAACTGGCAGAATAACGCTATCTGTGCATCGATCCCCTTCGTAATAAACTTTTATTATGCTCAATACAAAATAAGTGTACAAAAAAACTGAAATTGTATGTTTTCCCCACATGGAACAACGAAGTCCCATCCCGCGGTTCTAGGGAAATCGTCGTTTTTCTCGCGAACCAAACATCGCACAATATTTTCATTATGACCACTCAAAAGAGCATAAAAAATGAGTAAAAGTCAGTAAATTTCAAAGGGATCAAACCACTAGTACATGAATGGCAAACATTTGCAAAGGGCGATGGGACAAAAAAGTCCCGTCCGCGGTTTTAGTGTTAAGGTGGTTTTACACGGTACACGGAATTGCGCAATGTGACGTACGTGCGAAGGCGCAATCAAAATTGCGTCGTGTAAAGCGGTGAATCGCTAGAACACATGCGAGAATGCGTGGATGCGAGACGGCCAAAATAGCCCATGTTCTAATTTCGTTCATGCATTCGCGCAATTTCACGCCATTTTAGAAATTAATGCAGCTCTAACCTGCGCAATTCCGCACCCCGTGTAAAACGGCCTTTAGGAACGTACTTGATTATAAATATATTAGAGTCAGAAATATTACAAAAGATGCGTGGATTTACATTAAACATCGATGTCACAGAATGCGATTTAATATAAGACAAATTAGAACAAATAATAATAATTACATATCATTATCACCAAGACAAACGTATCGAAAATTGATTAATACATCTGATTAGATTAACCTTAGTACAATATTCAGTTAACTTCCAATTTTCAATTCGCATTTAGCAACATTTAATAGCATTTCTTTTCGAATTGACTCGCATTTTTAGATTTATTTAAATCGTATGACAATAGGGTGGTTTCCTATTATTTTTTTATGCTTATATCGGAAGATTATTACTCCTGCAGTACGTATTTCACGCTTTTAGATTTTTAAATGACAATATCTATTTTTCGCGATTAAATGAAAAGTGAAAATTATCAAGCGCGCGAAAACGCCACGGATAAGGAAATCTCTCCGTGAGACGTATTTCTGGTTCCCCTTCCCGCCTTGTGAGGTGACCTTGATCGAGGCTCTGAGCGCTGATAGGACGCAGGATGCTAGAGGGTAGCAGAGTACCTTGCTGTCTGGTAGCGCTTGGCTTAAAAAAGGTTTATTAATACCTTATCAAACGAAGAAAACTTTCCGACCTTAGCCAGTTTTAATAGATGCTTATTAAGACATGTTTCCCTGAGCTCTGCGCCTCATGCATGCATTGGTAATCTCAGCCGATGTATAACTCCTATCTTCTCCTATAGAAACTAGGTCCCTGTGACGTCACGTGGAGTGGCATCGCATGGGTGCCAATCTAGCCCTTTTCAAATGAGGATAAAAATGGACCATTGCCATCTGTCTAAACAGGTATTTCTAAAACGAAATGATTTGTATATTATGAATACACTAATGGTGGGTAACAAATCGCAATCAATGCCTTTCGGTTTCTTTGATGAAGGAAACTACCCTATTGATTCCATACTTCGCAAGAGGTGACATAGAAAGACCTTGCGTAAATAGATGTTTGATACGTGGTATGTAAAGTTCTTCCATGAGGCGTGTTGGACGTTTGTTTGTTCTAGCATCATATAGCACATTTTGATGTAACTTGGACTATCGAAGCAATTGATTGTTTTAGCGATTGGTACAAACGTTGACGTTCAAAAATCAAAATACATGTATCCTTACGTCTTACGATTAATACCCTACTTCACAAGCCCTTCCTCATTAAAACTCAAAAGCCTTTAACCAGTTCAACATTAGTTGATGACGTCACGAACTTAATCGAGTTAAAGAATACAAGACACCCGACATTTTCCGTTTTTGGATCAGTAAAGTATTTTTTATTTATTTTTTTCGATGAAATGACCATAGTCTTTCACCATATTTATCGCAGTTTAAAAAAATAAAAAGACCGGTGTAGGTCCTTCATCTCTTCAAACACCGCTACGATAAGAATTCATTGGTAACCGATTCTATATTATAAAATTAATGCATTTAAATCCTTAGATTAATGCATTTTATCGTGTTAATGAAATGAAACTTCCAATCACAAACGATCATAAATCTTAAATCGATCCGCAGCTGGCCCTTGAGAAAAGGTGGTCTCGAATAGCCAGTTTCCGTTTACGGTTAGCAAAGCTGTTGAGATATGCAGGGTCTAGATATTACTGTGTTCAACGTGTATTTACCGAATAATTTTTCTTCCGCCCATATTCTTTCTTCCCAAGACAAATCCATGAAAAAAATTGAGATTCACGAACTTTTCGTCCTTCTCTTGTCGCTTCGTTTTCCGGTCTCCCAGCGCCTAACCATCGTAAAGTGGCAGCGTTCGGAAATACGAGAACTATTGTCAGGACACGCATTCACACTGCTAGTTCGGCCAACTATTGTTAGGACTATCGCTCGGACAATCGTAATGTGAACGAGGTGTTACTATTCGTTGAATTTCCAAACTCTCCCGACAGAGGTCAGGGTTTCCCCGTTTCCGGGTTCGCGCGGATTGGGGGGGGGGGGGGTAAAGAGGTCAGCATATTCTGCGGCGACTTGTGGGAGCTGGTGGCTTGTTATTAAAACGGATTCGAGGAAACCGCAGAGACCACAAAATGGTTGTCCGTCCTGTAAGACAGAGCGAGCGAATCCCCTGCCCTCTAGGGAGAGTTGGCCGAAACACAACGGACGGAAAGTGGAATGCAAAATTGTTCTCTCGGTCAGCGGAATCTTAGGAGGAGGAAAGCCATCTAGTATAGACAGATTTTGTTGAATTAAGGGGAAAATCACCTTTTCAAGGGCCTCATACATTTTACACAGAATTAGTTTTTTTATATACTTTGATATTTGTATTAATGACAAGGCAATGACAAGACAATGAAGATTTTAGGACCATTAGCCTTACTACACATGCGTCGAAGATACTGACAATGGTCATCTATAGAAGAATAGAGCAAAAAGCAGAAGGGTACTTGGATGAGGACCAATTTGGATTCATAAAAAACAAAGGCACAAGGGAAGCAATATTGGCCGCTGCTCATAGAGAAGAGAATGGAAATGAACACGCAACGTTCGTTGCGTTTGTGGACTTAGAGAAAGCATTTGAAAACGTGGATTGGAGCACAATGCTTGGAATCCTAAAGGAAATTGGGGTTCTTTATAATGACAGAAGAATCATCCGCAGTTTTTGCAAAAAACAATAGCGGTGATAAAATCAGGGCCTAGCTGTGAAGAAGCAAGAATTAGGAAAGGAGTGCGACAAGGCTGTACATTGTCACCCGTAATTTTCAACGTTTACATTGAAAAAGCCATTAAGGAAATCAAAGAAAAGGCATTGGGAGTGAATATCCATGGAGAAAAAATAAGCATGCTAAGATTTGCCGATGACATAGCCGTTATAGCAGAAACAGAGAAGGATTTGAAAAATATTCTGGTTAATATGGGTAGGATAATGAGTAGATATCAACTGAAAATAAGCACGAAGAAAACCAAGATCTTAGTACGTAGCAGAAGAGAAGAAGTCAAGACTAACATTAAAATAGGGAAGCAAAAACTGATAGAGGTGGATGAATTCTGTTATTTGGGAAGCAAGATAACTAGTGACGGGAGAAGCAAGAAAGAAATTATCAGCAGAATAGCCCAGGCAAAGGGAGCATTCCACCTAAAGAGAGACCTACTTACAGCAGGAAACCTAAGTATGGAAGTAAAGAAAGAATTTATAAGAACCTACATCTGGAGTATGCTCCTATACGGAAGTGAGGCATGGTCAATGACCGCAGCGGAGAAAGCAAGGATAGAGGCCTTCGAAATGTGGTGCTACAGAAGAATGATGAAAATCAAATGGATCGACCGAGTTAGTAACGAGGAAGTCCTCAGAAGAGTAGGAGAGAAGAGAAGCCTCATGAAAACCTTAACAATAAGACGGAACAACCTTATAAGCCACATCTTGAGTCATGATGGCCTGATGAAGACAATCGTCGAAGGACAAGTGGAAGGCAAGAACGGAAAAGGAAGACCTCGAAAAAAATATATGAAACAAGTAAAGAAGGATGTGAAAGAGAAGAAATACGTAGGTGTGAAAAGATAAGCTGATAGGAGAACTGAGTGGAGAGCTGTGTCTAAACAATGCTAGGATTATTGACCAGCGATGATTAGTCCAGAAGACTGTAGAAGCAAAAATAGGACACGTCAATGTGATAAAGCAACTTAGCAACTGAGTAGCTTCAATTCTACTCCTCCCAAACTGGTTTTTGTCAGTCTATCTCATCCTTGTGAAGTGTAAACATTGTGCAATGTGATCTGGGGACTCGGTATGTCCCCGCGTCACTAGTTGCGTTATAAATACCTCGTTTGTTTTTTGCATTGAGGTAATTACCATTGTGAAGTGAAGTGTTGTTCATTAATTCATTTTAAATTTTGTTATAATGATTGGATTATGAGTTCCCAGGATCTGAATGAAGAGAAAATTAAGTATGATTTTACGTTTCCACAAAAATGCAAGGTTTTTCCTAAAAATATGTAATATTGAAAATGTGGAAATATAAAAATGTACAACTGTTGAAGACAATTTACACATTCAAATGTGCACGGCGGTTTTGACAAAGTATCGGTAGTTATTAAGAAATTAAATAAATAATTCGGGGATCTGGTATATCCCAGCGTCACTAGTTGTAATATAGATAACTCGTTTCTTTTGCATTGAAGTATTTACCATTGTGATGTGAGGTGGTGTATATAACTTCATTTTGCATTTTGTAATAATAACTGAGTTATGAGTTCCCAGGACCTGAATGAAGAGAAAATTAAGCATGATTACGTTTTCGCAAAAATTCAAGGTTTTTACTAAAAATATAAAAAAATATTAAACATTGAAAATATCAAAATCTAATAATGTACGAAGTTGAAGATAATTTAAACCTTCAAAAATGCATGGCGGTTTTGACAAAGTATCAGTAGTTATTAAGAAAGTACATAAATAACTTGGGAAACTGGTATGTCCCCGCGTCACTAGTTGTTATATAGATAACTCGTTTCTTTTGCATTGAAGTAATTACCATTATGAAGTAAAGGCTTGTTTATTACTTCATTTTGCATTTTGTTGTAATAATTTAATTATGAGTTCCCAGGATATGAATGAAGAGAAAATTAAATGTGATTTAACGTTTTCGCAAAAATTTAAGGTTTTTACTAAAAATATAAAAAAATATTAAACATTGAAAATATCCAAATCTAATAATGTACAACAATTGATGACAATTTAAACTTTCAAAAATGCATGGTGTTTTTTTGACAAAATATCATTAGTTATTAAGAAATTAAATAAATAACTCCCACGCCAGTGCTAACGTCTCAAAACACCGCGCTAGCAGTTAAGGGTTAAACCCCCCCTAACAAGCTATTCAAAAGAATTTTCTCGGCTGCAGAAGTTAGTTTGGAATGAATACGTACATCTGAGAGATTTCTTAAAAGGAAGGAAAAAAAATTTCACGAAGAGGACTCGTGAAATATCTTTCGAATTTCATTTCATTTCGTAAAATCTCTTCCAAGGGGTCAAGGCGCATCTTTTCCAACGTTTCCCTCGAATATTTTTGTGGTTTTACGAGGCATTTCCCGGCATTCCCTCCGTTTCCAGGATTCCTGTGTATACAAGAGGGGGTGGGTTTTTCAGGATCCTACTGTGGTTGTACCCCCGCTGCGGTTTAATCTGCGGCTTCGTCGTACCCTGAAGGGGTACAGCAGGGTTCCGAGGAATTCAAGCCGCACGAGCTCAACGCAATGAGCATTTTACGATTGAAACCCGCACTTAAACAAAAAAAACTCCTAATTTTTATCTGAAACTAGTTTTCACCGAAATATTTTCAAAATTTACGATCAAAAAATCTGTATACCACGTTAGTAATGGACAATGTGATCTATGGTAATTGATTTATACCTCAGTTAGCCAAGATTTTTCTACTACTCCAGAGAATGATAAAAAAATAACGAAATATACACACAAGTTTGATCACTTTACTGCATAATATGTTAATTATTTTTGAAATGGACAAATTTCGGAAATGTACAAATTAATTAAATTCTAATGTTTTTGTTTCGAAGACTCTAAAACTTTTTGTGCCATGTTATTGTTTTTTTCCAGCCTTTATATCAACTCACCAACCTGTCTGTTTGTTTGTCTGTTTGTTTGTCTGTTTGTTTGTCTGTTTGTTTGTCTGTTTGTTTGTCTGGTACAAATCTTGTAACTCAAATTTGACTCACTTCCTGTGAAGCAAAAACGCTGAAATTTTGCACACTTCTTCATTTCCGATGACAATACATGAAAATATAACTTTTTCTCTCCAACTGTGCTAACGTCTCAAAACTTTAACCACCCCCCAGTCAACCCCCCCCAAAACATGTTTTTGATCTAAGAAGTTCCAAATGGTCGATTTTCGTGTTTCGTGGCATTTTTAACATAGGGGTAGGCATTTAAAAGCATAGGGGTGGCATTTTGAAACATAGGGGGCTTACCATTCACTGAAAATTTAATAAATATAGTGACTTTTTTAATACGTCACTTTTGGTTTTTCGGGGTCACTGAGTTTTTTTTGCTTTGTGTCATACATAAACGTTGCTCATCCCCTGTAATCTAAATATAAAGGCTGGTTTAAAAAAAAAAAATTTTTATAAGAGCTTATTTGTACATGAAGTTGTAACTTGTAATGTAATATCAATGCTATGCTTTCTATGTTGCCGCTGTGTAGGATTAATGGAACCTTCTGACAAGCCATATGGCTTAGAAGGACCAATTTTGTATATGATAATCAAGGTAATCTATAATTATAATGAAGAATAAAAATATTTTATAGAATGATATGCTTATTTGTTATTAAGAATGTTTATTAAAATTTTTCATTTGTTACCTGACGTGATGCAAAACTTAATACTTTATATTTCATCTGTTAATTAAATTTTTAATTTTGTATTTTGACAAAAGACAAATTATATTCCTTAATGTGGCACCCGCTGACAAGCCAAACTTCGCCTTAGTGGGACCAGAATGTACACGATTTCAATTGAAATTTTAAAGCGATTGTATAAAACAAGATTGGAAAATTGGACGCACCTAACTTGAACTCTCCTGACTTGAAGTAATTCTCAGTGATGAAGCATGGACTTCGGAGTATGTGGGTTGTATGATTGTGTGTGTGTTAGCGTAAGGTATGTGGCTGTTGGTTTCATTTTGGTTTAAGGGGAAAGATCAATTTATTGTTGTAATTTTGGGGGAACCCATATTTGGGACTATTCAGTGGACATTTGTCTCCAATTTATTTATTCATGTGTGTGAGGTTCGTCGAGTGCAGGGGTAATTGTGATGTCAGTGGATTGGAGTCGTTAGTGTGGATCAGGGAAAATCTTATTTTGTTTAATGCAATTGTCATTTTGTAGAAAACTCAAAAGGTGCAATTGTTAAATAAATGCCCAAGTTGTGGTACGATTTGTTTTATAGAAGTGATTCTCTTTTCTTTTGGTTTATTGATCCCTTGCGTGAGGTGTCCCGGACGAATCCTCGTGGTTCTTTTAGTTTTAATTAAATGAATTCTCCACTGCTAGCTAGTCGCGAGCAAATTTATGTAACGCGGTACTACCCTCGTCTTTTGGGTTCTGAGATTTAGCATTGGTAGTTGTTAGAGGGGTACATTATGGCGTTAGTACATTATTATATTAGGGGTACATTATGGCGGCTAACCTAGGAAATCGGAAAATTGATCAATCCGAAGATATTTTTTTACAAAAAAAGTAACCAAGATTTTTTTACTCAAACATGACTGCAGTACTCCAGAGAATGATATAAAATTTACCAGCTGCATGTGCATAAAATTTTCTTCACTTCGTGACAAAATTTGCTTTCTTATTTTCAATACAAAATTATGAAAAACTGAATTAAACTAAAAAAATATAATTTCTCCTTTCAATTAATGGAACGGATTAAATGTCCGTAAACCTTTTTTTATGTGTTGTAACATTTTAAATTTTGAAATATTTTATACAATGTGACTATTTATGTGGTTGTTTGTTAACAAATCGCTGCCTTGGTTTGTCCAGGTTCTAACTGACATTTTTGCAAAATTTGGTGTTTTCACTCAAGATAACTAAGTTTATGTTTTTCTGTGTGTTGCACCGGTTTTTATTCCTCTATGTAAAATAATAACAGATTTAGAACAGTGACAAAGTTCCAACTGCAAGGAGAAAGAACTAATATTTGGTGTGACAAGGTTCTAAGTGCATTTTACTCATTTTATTACTCATATAAACATAAAAATATAAAATAAATAACATATTTTCTTAAAGTAATAATTACTAGTGTATCTAGTGGATCACTAGTGTATGTGCCAAAAATCAAAAATAAATTCCTATTAATAATAGAAATAGAGCAGTTTAAAACTTTGACGAGGTTTTTCTCAAAACCAGCTGTTGGTCAGTTAGAACCTTGTCAAACCAAGGTAGCGAAATGGCTATTTTTTACATGTACTTGATAGACGTTGCCGTACCTAATTCGCATAATATCACGACAGCCTACACCAACAAAATGGAAAACTATGAAGAACTTAAATATGAAATTAAGAGATTATGAAAAGCAGGTAAAGTACATATAATACCAATCATTAATAGATAAAGTATGCATAATACCATTATCTCTGACACCGGAATAGTGCCTCATTCAATCCATCAAGGACTTAAAACTATTGGACTGCCGAAAAACTTGTTCATCGTAATACAAAAAGCAGCAATTTTAAATACATGTCGAACTGTCAGAAAAATTTTAAACACATATTAAAACGATGAGAATGCTTGGTGATACCCGTACCTCGCCTAAAACCAGCAAAAATGCTGTGAAAATTATAAAAAAATGTTTATTATTATCATTTTAAATATAGAATATAATATGGTTTATTACAATAGCCCGGTCAAAAAAGACATTGACCCTTGCATAAATTGCCAACAAGCTGAAAATTTGCACGATCCTTAAGGGTACCACTCTAATGACATACTGAAAAGCTCCCATCGATCCCGTGTGTGAAAAAAATTGTATTCAAGGTCAAAGGTTACAAAAATGAGTTTTTTGTATTTTTTAGCCAAACCGTTAGTTTTATGATAAAAATTGCTCAGGCAATGTAGATAAGAAATTTATCTACACAATTGTCATTTATATTTTTTCTCTAAGATTTACTGTTTCTGAGAAAAAGCCATTCGAATGTAGGCTGAGTTACGCGTCCAATAATGTTCGGAGAGCGCAACAATATAGTGATGCATATTACGGAGAATACAGCTCCAGCAATTTAGGAGACCATTCTAAACGTAGTTTCGGCCTTCCTTAGTTTTGCCCTTTCTACGGTCGGTGCTCTCTGTCGGTTTGGGGCGATAGAGGGCATGAGTGGCGTTGGGTCGTCTATACGCGACCTACGACCCCCAGGGGGGCAGTCCATTGTTGGTGAAGTTGTCAAGGAGAGGAGCCGTCGCACCTGTTTCCGAATCCTTAGGGGGAGATAGGGAATGATCGTGCTTAGAATCATCGCAACGGCACCTCCGGGACATAAAGAATGCATTGGAAAGCTGAGGAGAGCGTTTGTTCCCGTGACAACAGAAGGTTCGGAAGACAAGGCCCTGCTTTCGCCTCAAAAAAAAAGTCTCCACGGAGCGCGTGTATTGTTGCGAGCGGAAATACTAACTTTGAGCGTGCTGACTCATAGTTAGTGGCACGTGAAAATCGCATATGCGATAAATGCGATATTTTCTGATCTTTCAAATTCGTCCGACCGCACCTTGAATATGCAGCGAGCGTATGGGATCCGGTGCAGAGAGACTTAATCCGCGAATTGAATAAAATACAAAGGAAGGCAGCGCGATTCCTCAAAAACTGCGACGGGCGTAGAGACAGCGTTACCTAGATGTTAAGAAGGCTGGGAGCCGCTGGAGACTCGGAGGCTGCTCGCTAGGCTTAGAATGCTTGAACAATTGAGAATGGATATCTTTAAGAGCGATACGGAGAACATAATATTATAGCTGCACTATATTTCCAGGTCCGACAGACGACCGACAGGTCAGGTCGTAGTTGATGGATTCTGGGCATACTTTATGGGATTTATCCATTTTGAATGAAGAAAAAAACCTGCTTTACCACTTCATGGATAGTTTCAAGCATGAAGAAAACGATTCTAACGAAATACGAAGTAATCTCTGGACCATAATCTTAGAGAAATGTCATCAGAGTCACTTCAAAATGATTTACATACGTATTTCTTTATTTTAGAATGTAAAATATTCCGACCGCACCTTGAATATGCAGCGAGCGTATGGGATCCGACGACTTAATCCGCGAAATGAACAAAAATACTAACATACAAAGGAAGGCTGAGCGGTTCCCTAAAAGTCGCTACGAGCGTACAGACTGCGTTACTCAGATGTTCAGCGATTTAGGCTGGGAGCCGCTGGAGACTCAGAGGCTGCGCGCTAGGCTTAGACTGCTTGAACAATTGAGAATGGATATCTTTAAGAGTGACACGGAGAACATAATATTAGAGTCACTCTATATTTCCACGTCCAACAGAAGAGATACATTAAGAGAGATATTCTGCCGAACGCATAGATTTGGGAATTCGTCTTTCCCCCGAACCATAAAGGACTTCAATAAATGATATATCATAAATAATTATAAAACGTTTTTAAGAATATTGATAAGTAATTACAAATAAGGTGGATTTTTTTTACATTTTTATGTGTAATGTCTTTCAATTACATTACAATACATTCCAATTAAATGCATGTATGTACCATAAAAAAGTTAATGGATAAGTAATACAAGTAGGAGTTGTTAAAATACAAAAAAACTATTGCAATCTCAATTTTAAAGATAAAAAAATGGTAAATTAGATAAGAAACTTAAGTAACATGAACATAATTTGATAAAAAACAAAAGAAACATCTGTTATTCTTCAGAAAGTAAATAATCACAATATTTTATTCAAAAGTATTTTAAACTGTTTTAGAGATCGGTAGGTATAAAAAATATTATTGTTCAGGAAAAATTCATCAGAACAAAAATAATAATAATAATAATAATACAGTTTTCAGGAATATCGTTAGTTCCAAAACTTTTCAGTTTTTGAAATTTCGATGCATATTTTTTTCCAATTTCATAACTTAAAGAATTGTATGTGCCTGCGAAAAATGAATTATGACGGTAAATAGAGTTATACACTTAAGTCGTATTTGATATTTCACGAAAAACTAATGTATTGTTACCCCTTAAGCGGTGACGTGCGGTCTGAGAGACCGCTGCGTTTCTAAAATTATCAATATTTTCAAAATTAACATTTCAAAATATCTATAATTCTCGTTAGCTTCATATTTTTGCATAACAAGGACATCCCACTCTTAAAAATTAATGTTCCTTTCATTAAATTTTGTAAATTTGAATTTCAATTCGATTAGCGGTCTGTGAGACCATACGTTACTAGCATAAGAAAGCATCAAGAAAGGAATAAGCTGGATATATTTCATAGCTACTTACTACTTAGCCTTCCGACTTTAACATTTAAGGCTTTTTTTTAATCTGGCGACATATTGATGCACAAATAGAATAATTATAACTCAAGTGTTTTGGGCATCGGTTTTTTGATCCTGCTTCAAATCACAATTTTTAATGACAAATTGGTTCGTATTGGGAGTGTAAAAATTTTAATATAAGTTTAAGAATAGTTAAGCATTCAAACAAAAATTAAACAAAACAATAACAATGGCGTTGCAACATTTTATGAATTTTTGATTTATTGCGGTCTCCAAGACCGCACATCACTGGTGGTGTAACAAATATTTCACGTCACTGGTTAAGGGTTAATTTCCTTACAGCATTTTCTTTTTGAATGTAGAAGGCTGGTGTCCTAACACCCCCTGCCACACGCCTTTTTAGGTGGCTTGCAAGCTAGTGTGTAGAAGTAGTACGATGCCAAAGGAACTGCTTGAGTGGCTACTTTGATCCGCGAGCAGACGTGTTCCGATGATCTGTCGCGAAACCTGCACCTTTAAACGTAAAAGTAGTTTTCGGATTATATTGAATCCCATATCCGGGACTATATCCTCTTCAGACCTGAGAATGTATTTTCCGCAGAATACTTGCGATTGCCTCATTTTTCTACAGATATAGAACTGAAAAATATTAATCTGCCTAAAAAATTGTAGTCGTAGTTAAAGTAACCCTTTTTTTCAACCACGATACGTAAGAATAATGAAATTACACTAAATGGGTTCATGCGAACATAAAAATAAATGAATACATGTATAGTATTGATGTTATATGAGGTAATGTTATTGTAATAATATCAACGTATAGTTTTGAATGAAAAAATTAAACTTTGTTTTACTTTCGAATGTTAAAAAAAAATATTCTTTGGTTAAAAAGTTATTTGTTTCATTAAAAATGAGTAATTTCCATTAAGTATTGACAGAAATCATCGACTTCAATAAATATGTATTCATTTATATTTCTATTCATAATTGTATTTATTGTTCAAATTCATAATTAATTTTGTTGCACAACTACTATTAAGGTTATATACAGCAAAGGTTGCAGTTCGGAATGAAAATATATTTGAATTAGCCGGGTTTCGAACACGGATCTCCCAATTCCCAGCTCGGAAATGCGGTTTGGGAGATCCGGGTTCGAATTCTGGCTAATTCAAATATGTTTTCACGACGACCTGTGCTGTATTTAATTTCGAGACCATGCACGTGACTGCGTACAAAGTGACTTTTTTCAGGCAGTGCCATATTACCGTAATAGTTTTTAACAAATCTTACTGCTAGCCTCCGTTTTTGACATCACATATTAGGAAAATTTGACATCATATTTTTAAAAACTAGGATAGTTAAAAATACAAAATTGGCGTATTACTTTAAAAAGCAACATTTATGTACAAGGAAATAACGACAGAACTTCGCACATATTTACACCAAAATGTGCAATATAATGCTACAACAAACAAACGTCCAACACGCCACATGGAAGAACTTTACACACCGCACTATCGAAAATCTATTTACGCTAGGCCTTTACATGTCATCTATTGCAAAGTATGGAAACAATTGTCATTCGATTTAAAGAAATCTAAAAGTGCAAGTCAATTAAAAAAGAAATACTATGAAATACTGCTACATGGGAATTGAATATTGTAAACTGAATAATATAATCTGAATAAGTTAATAAAATCAGATTAATTATGAGTATTCTATATGTTTATCTCGCTGATAATTAAATATATACTTATTTATTTTTGTTCTATTTTGACATATATTTAGTCACATTCTGTGACATCGACGTTTAATGTAAGTTTACATATTTTTTGTAATATTTCTTACTCTATTATACTTATGATCACATATGTTCCTAAGAGACATAATTGTCCCGGAATAATGAATTTCATTTTCTATCTCTATTCTATTATAACTATATAAAAAACCAGTCCATTTTTAGACGCGTTCCCCACGTTGGGGCACAAAGATAATGAAGTCAAAAAAAGGAAGAATTCCATATTAATATGAATATTCATTCCGCAATGCCCGTCTACCAGCCAATGGCCCTGGAAAAAACGCAAATCCACCCAAATAATGCTCCGCATATCTCCACGGGTCAACAATGATTCGATTGTTGCGCGGTCACAATGAACTTTCAACCCAATCCTCCCAGCTATAACCGTACCTCCTTTCAAACATCCACAATGTTTCTTTTATGAAGAGAGAAAAAAACTCGAAAAAGTCCGAAAAAAAAAGTATTCCTCTAACAAAATCAGTTCGCGCCTTTCCGCCATCTTGATATATATATATTTCGACTTCTCCCCTTTTTAGACTTCTTTTGTTCCTTAACGGACTTTCCAGAGGGCTTGCGCTCACTTCCGCCTTCATTTTTTTTCATTCCTCCTCTGTTATTATCACCACCGCCATCATATATACATATACATATATATATATATATCCCTTCCCCTCCACGAAAAAAACTCCGAAGCGCCCGACGATCGTCTTTTCATACGTTTTATGCACACGTGTGCGTTCCGCTCCGAGTCTGAGTGCGCTTTCCATTCTTCAATTGTTTCCTCGCGTTTCCCTCTCTCTCTCTCTCTCTTCGCATTTTCTCCCTCACAACGCGATCGCGTGCTCCAACAATGCCCGTCGCCCTCCATTCTTCAATTGTTTTCGCCCTCGCGATATTCTTTTCGTTTCGGGCGGTACCATTCATTTCGATATATAGTTCGAACAGTACACACAAGAGCGCGTGTGGTATAGGGGCGTTGACGAATACGCATACAGCCATGGAATGCTCGAATAAGCGCATAACCCTTTCCAATTTCGTTGGCACTAAACGACTTCCATTCAGTCGATGTACCTGGGGAAAACGCCTCGGAAAAATCACTACCATTCAGTCTGTCTTCGTGGGGACGATTTCCAGTCAATTCTATCTTACCTTGAATGGTATGTGGCAAGATATGGTGTAAGTAACTTAATAAGTATTAAAAAGCCCTACTGAAAAACCCGGCCTTTTTTACAAAATTCCCAATTTTTTTTAAACATTAGCATCAAAAATATATTTATATCGATGTGTATTTCAATAAAAATTGACTTTTTCTTCTTTATGAATGAGTTCAATAACATTTATTGCTAAATTTTAAATATATATTTTAACAATGAAAACCTACTGTTTTTAAAAAATAAAAAAGTTGCAACATGTGATGTACCGCCATAACGTGCGTAATAATTTTTATTACGCTCAATTTGAACTATTTAAATCCTGGAAATCATTAAAAAAAAGCATTGTTTTAAGCATAGCATTCAAAATCCTGGATGACAAAAAGGGTCACTGCACCCTCAACGAACGGTTCTTTCCTCCAAAGAATTTTCACACAAAGTAGGCTGAGATAAGGGTGCCGGTAGCTGCAGAAGACTTTTCGTCCTCAAGACATTAAAAGAACTCTTTTTCCATCAAGCAATTGATTTTTGAAATAACAGAACCACTAACCAGAAAACTGGAAAAGTACCTTGGGCGAAATATTACGCCTTCACGCAAACAAAGTCAATAAAATAGAAAGACGTAATATTACGTCCATGGCACAAAAATTGTTAAAACACAACGCGTTTCAACCGTTAGGTCATCATCAAATTTGATCTTAAATCAAGGAGAAAATATAACATGGCTTGTCATTCAATCTCTTCAAACATGGTAGCCCTCTGTACCTAAAGGATCTTTTTCTCCCCAGTTATAAACACACTAATGTTGTTACAAGACAAGACCCCTGTTTTCTGTATGCCCCGCAGTTCCGCGCAGCTACAGTTCAGAAATCATTTACTGCTGTTGCCTCAAAGCTGTGGAACGATTTGCCTGCACAGGTAAAAAACAGTGCATCACAGAAAATATTTAAGAAAAGGATTGTCAACCACTTACTTTCTGGCGACTCATGAACACAGATCATTTATTTATTTATTTATTTATTTCCCATTTCCCCGTAAACAGCACTTTGCGGTCTTTATAACGGGTTTTAGAACATCAACAACTTACAGCACAAACATCCATGCCCTGGTTAGCGATCACCTACTCAGGCGGGATTCGAACCCGCGACCTACGGACTAGCAGGCGAGGGCTTAACCCCACCGCCACCGAGGCCGGCCAGATCATGTAATTTAATAATCATTAATCTCCTCATCGGTGTGATTAATACCTATTGTTGTGTGAGAAGCAGTAATTTAGTTATTTTTTCATTTGTTAAGCTAAATTTCCTTTTTTAAAGTTGTGTTATTTGTTTCTTGGTATGCTTAATGTTCGTTTTTCTGTTATAAAAAGAAATCATTCTTTTCAAGTTCATTGTTAGATGATAAAATTGTATATGTCAATTGGTAGCAATGCATATGACCGCTTCCTTTATTTGTTTTACCGATTGGTTTATTTCTAAGTTAATTGTACTGCTCACCACTTTAATAATTTATATGTTCCAAAGGAGTTAAAACTCCTAGAGCAATAAATGAGTTTATTATTATTATTATTATTATCAATTACAATGAGGATAAGTTGGTCACGGAGCTGTATTAACACAGAACGGATGAGTGGGTGATGGAAGGTAAAGTTCAGGAAGGGTACGCGTCATTGGGTGGTGCGCTTTGGGAAAAGAGTATGGCAAGGAGTGCCAAATGTCCAAAAACTATTTGTTCGTTCATAAGCATTTGCATTTATCCAAAGTGCTTAATTTTTTTTGTCAGAACTGTAATAAAAATGTTTTCTAAAAACCGCAAGCAGAAGACTGGACCACTTAGAACTTAGTAGACCACATTATGATACATGATGACTTGATGAAGACAATCGTAGAAGCACAGGTGGAAGGGAAGAAGGGCAGGGGACGGCCCCGAATTAGTTACAGAGGACAAAGGGTTATTTAAAGGATGTGAAAGAGAAGAAATAATTCGCTATAAAAAGGTTAGCGGATTGGAGAGAGGAATAGAGAGCAGCAAGTTAAAAATATCTTAAGATTGTAGACCCATGACGATAGTGACTAGCATTGCATAAATACTTATCAGTGAAATTAACAATTCAGCAGTTGCTACATGTGGAGCATGTTTTTTCTTTGGAAGCGAGGCTTTGACGTTGACAGCAGCAGAGAAGTCAAGAGTGGAAGCATTCGAAATGTGGTGCTATACATAAGAACGATGAAGATAAAATGGATCAACCAAGTAAGTAACAAGGAAGTGCTAAGAAGAGAAGCAGAGAAAAGAGAAGTATTCTGAAAACCTTAAGTAGAAGACGGAACAACTTACTTGTCCACATTATGAGACACTACGGCCTGATGAAGAGAATTGTATAAGGACTAGTGGAAAGGAAGAAGGGCAGGGGACGGCCCCGAATGAGTTCCATAGGACAATGAGTAATAAATGATGTAAAATAGAAGAAATACGTCACTACGAAAAGGCTAAAAAGGTAGGAGAGAGAAATGCAGAGCTTCCAGTTAAAAAAATCTTAAGACCGTTGGCTAATGATGATGATGAAAGTATTTATTAGTCTCTCACTCCCTTTCCAGGATTATTGTAATATTTTTTTTCAAATTTTCATTATTTATTATAGCATAAATTTTTTGTATCTTTTCTTCAACACTTCAAAAATAGCGCCTTAGTAATCCTTAGTAATAGTTATCCTTAAATAAGGATTATTATTACCCTATCAAACTAAGGAAACTTTACGACCATAGGCAATTTTTATGGGTGATTATTAAGAGATGTTTCCCCGAGCTCTGTGCCTCATGCATGCATCGGTAATCTCAGACGATGTAAAACTCCTATCTATTCGTATAGAAACTAGGTCCCTGTGACGTCACGTGGAGTGGCATCGCATGGGCGCCAATCTGGCCTTTTTCAAATGAGGATAAAAATGGACCATTGCCACTCGTCTAAACTGGGATTTCTAAAACCAAATAATTTGTATACTATGAATACACTAATGGTGTGTAACGAGTCACAATCAATGCCTTATGCTTTCATTGATGAAGGAAACTACCCTATTGGCATTGTCAGGATATTAAGCACGTAAAATAGACAAAATACGTCAGCATTTAATGCAACAACAAATTCACAAATGCAAATTCACAACGGGGGTGCGTAATGAACAAAATTTATAACGATTAAAAACAGCCTTGCCCATAATAGCGGGGCAATATACCTAAGTTTTCCAGGACATCACACAATTACTTATAACCCTTATTTTTTACAGAGCGCGACCCGGGTTTCAATGAATAGGGTGGTTTCCTATTATTTTTTTCTTGCTTTAATCGAAATATTTTTACTCCTGGACTACGTATTTCACGCTTTTAGATTTTTAAATGACAACATCTATTTTTCGCGATTAAATGAAAAGTGAAAATTTTCAAGCGCGCGAAAACGCGACGCTTAAGTATGAATGTCGGGAAGTCTCTCTGCGTGACGTATTTCTGGTTCCCCCTCCCGCCCTGCGAGGTGACCTTGAGGCGAGGCTTAGCGCTGATACGACGCAGGCTGCTAGCGGCTAGCCTAGTACCTTGCTGTCTGGTAGCGCTTGGCTTAAAAAAGGTTTATTAATACCTTATCAAACGAAGAAAACTTTCCGACCTTAGCCAGTTTTAATAGGTGATTATTAAGACATGTTTCCCTGAGCTCTGTGCCTCATGCATGCATTGGTAACCTCAGACGATGTATAACTCCTATCCTCTCGTGTAGAAACTAGGTCCCTGTGACGTCATGCGGAGTGGAATCGCATGGGCGCCAATCTGGCCTTTTTCAAATGAGGATAAAATTTGACCCATGCCATTCGTCTAAACCGGTATTTCAAAAACCAAATAATTTGTGTATTATGAATACACTAATGGTGGGTAACGAATCGCAATCAATGCCTTTCGTTTTCTTTGATGAAGGAAACTACCCTATTATCACCATCTTCAGGCGCAAATTAATGATGAAGATGAAGAAAATTCATTGAAACCTGGGTCCCGCTGTGTAAAAAAGAAGTGGTATAAGTAATTGTGCGATATTCAGGAAAACTTATAATGGAATACCACAAAGTAAAGCAAGAGTTGGCGAATTTTGCAATATACCTAGATGTGACTCGGAGTAGCGATCTTACGTGGGTCAGGATATTCATCATCATCATGACATGTCAACAATCCTAAGAATGGTTTGACGCAGCTCTCCAATCCTCTCTCCTATCCGCTAGCCTTTTTATAGTGACGTATCTCTTCTCTTTTACACCCTTTATAATTCATTGTCCTGTGGAAATCAATCGGGGCCGTCCCTTGCCCTTCTTCCTTTCCACCTGTCCTTCTACGATTGCTACATCATGCCTAATTATGTGGCTTACTACGTCCCCCGGTCTTCTGCTCAAGGTTTTTAGAATACTTCTCTTTTCTCCCACTTTTCTTAGGACTTCCTCGTTACTAATGCGGTCGATCCATTTTATCTTCATCATTCTTCGGTAGTACAACATTTCGAATGCTTCCACTCTTCACTTATCTGCTGCTGTAAACGTCCAAGCCTCGCTTCCATAGGGAAACATACTCCATTTGTAGCATCTGATGAACTGTTTCCTTACTTCTAAGTTTAAATTTCACGCTCTAGGTAGTCCTTTTTTTGGTGGAATGCTCCCCTCGGTTCTGACGTCAACGTCCATAGAGAAGTATGATCCATATGTACCGTTTGACGAATTGTTTCTTTACTTCTCTGCTTATATTCCCATTTGTGGGAATTTTCTTCTTTTTTTTGTACAAAGCCCTCTTCTCCTGCGCTACTCTACTGACTTCTACTGAATACGGTTTCTTTCTTGCTTCGTCCATCGTAGGTAATTTGGCTCCCCAGTTACGAAAACTCTTTCACCTTGTCAAACTTAAGCCCTCCTAAGTTAATGTTTGTCTTAGCCACCCCTCTTTTGCTGCATACTAATATCTTAGTCTTCATATCGCTAATTTTCAGCTGATATCTGCCAATTGTCATTTCAATATTCGTCAAAGTCTTCTTCAAATCCTTCTCTGGCTCAGCTATGAGTACTATTTCGTCAGCAAATCGCAGCATACCTATGTTTTCTCAGTGGATATTGACACCCAATTCTTTCTCCTTGATTTCATTGTTATTATAACTAACATTCATATTGAAATTGTCATTGACAATGGAAAAGAGGATTTTCCGTTGGTACCCTTAGGGGGTTAAATTTTCAGGAGCGAAAAAGTCTTACGACCAAGGGTATGAATAGGGTGGTTACCTATTATTTTTATTGCCTAAATCGAAAGATGATTACTCCTGGAGTACGTATTTCGCGCATTTAGTTTTTTAAAATGACGATATCTATTTTTCGCAATTAAATTAAAAGTGAAAATTTTCAAGCTCGCGAAAACGCGACGGCTAAGTATGAATGCTGGGAAAAAATCCGTGTGACGTCGTTCTGGTTCCCGCTGCCGCAAGTGTGGCGACCTTAGTGTGAGGCTTTGAGCGCTGATACGACGCAGGATGATAGCAGGTAGCAGAGTATGGATTATTAATACTCTATAAAACGAAGGAAACTTTCCGAACTTGGGTATTTTTAATGTGTGATTATTAAGAGATGTTTCCCTGAGCTCTGTGCCTCATCCATGCATTGGTAACCTCAGACGATGTTATACTCCTATCTACTCGTATAGAAACTAGGTCCCTGTGACGTCACCTGGAGTGGCATGGCATGGGCGCCAATCTGGTCTTTTTCAAATGAGGATAAAATTGACCATTGCCATTTGTCTAAACTGGCATTCCTAAAACCAAATAATTTGTATATTATGAATACACTAATGGTGGGTAATCAATGCCTTTCGTTTTCTTTGATGAAGGAAACTACCCTATTGACATTGTGAGGATATAAAGCACGTAAAATATACAAAATACGTCAGTATGAAGAGGCTATGAGAAGTAAGTAGAGGTTGATTACTATATGGTTGGCAACCCTGATTTGAGTCTAAATTATTTCAACATGTTGCAGAGTACAGGGTATCATTTCTTCATCCCTCCATACCTTGGTGCATCCTAAGATTATCTGGATATATTCATATTAAGTTTTTTTTTATTTTTTTAAGGGTACCGAACCCCCACACAGGGGTTTCTCCGGAATCCTCATAAGGGAAACTTGTACCCTCTCTTTTACGCTTTTCATACCCTTGGTCGAAAGTCTTTTCCGCTCCTGAAAATAAAAACCCCCTCAGGGTACCGACGAATAAACCCCTCTTTTCCCTATCTAGATGAAAAAAAAGAATCCTTCGTACCCCTAAAGTCCCCTCCGAAACGCCCGCGGACATCCTTGAACCCTTAAAAAATATATATTTATTTTTTTTTCATCTTTTTTCCCTTCCGAAAATACCAACTTTTGCCGCACTCCCTGTTTCATTCTTTTGGCGAACAGATGGCGGTAGTGGTGGGGTGATAATGGAAAAGATGAACAAAAGAATGGTCCGCCACCTTTCGGTAGAGTGAAGGAAACACGGTGAGAAGCGCCGGAGAGAAAAGAAAAAAAACTGCGAAAGAGTTCATTCTCCAACGATTCAAACACATATTTACTTTAAGACCACATATATGCCACACGAAAGTAAATACGTACGTACGTTAAATGGTAAGTTAACGAGCGGTAGTCAAACCCATTACCGTCTCAAGAGTAAGTATTGTTATCACTTTTGAGTTATAATTTGGGTTAATTAAGTTTAATTACTAAATTGTGAATTAAAGAACAGTCATAAAAACTCTTAATTCCATGCCATGCGTTAAAATTATAAACCATCAATAAAAAAGCCATATAAATTGTAAAAAAAGGTAAGTAAAATTCGTGTATATTATTTTCAACTAATTCACAATTTATTTCTTAATCGTTCTTATTTTATGCCATTAAAAACATTGTAATAACCTTTCTTGCATTTAGTAAACAAATTAATGTAATTATATTCATTCGTAGCTCTGAGGGAGGTATAAAAGTAAAGCATAACGTAGGACGACATTTTGTATTTTTTACTTGAAGAGAAACTACACCCTGAGAATCTTATCAGCGTTTAAACTTTGAGTCAAAAGAAAGGAAAAAAACTCAATTTTTCTAAAATTTGCGGTACCAACGTATCGACAGAAAAATGAAAATAAAAATATGAAAAACGAGAGATGAAAATGTGATATCATGGGGAAGAGAGTGGGAAGTTGGAATGTGTAAAACAATGGTTAATATCAGTGGCGTATCTATGGGGGGCGTGAGGGGATGTATCCCTCCCCCAAAGCGTCTGAGAAATCAAAAAAAATATGAAAATCTTGTCTGGATTTGATATATAAAGGCCTGTTTACACGATGCATTAACACGTACGAGTTAATGTACGTTTGCATGAATGATTTTTGTGGACCGGAACGGAACATGTACGAATGCATGAACCAAATTAGAACAGGTTCTATTTTCCGTTCATGCATTCGCACAAGTTGGATGGTTTACACGGTGCATTTTGGCGTTCATTCTCGCGTTCATACATTTAGACGTTAACCCGTACGTGTTAATGCACCGTGTAAACAGGCCTTAATAAATGCATCTGCTCTTAGTTAAATTTAAAGTTCCAAAATGTTGTAAAATGCATTTTCAGGCACGTTATTTTTCAAAACTTTTCCTGAAAACCACGTTTCCTGGGGGGGTTGCCCCTACTAACCCCATAAACCCCCTCTATTCCCCAATATCCCCCCCTAAAGCTACCTCATCCCCCCAAAGCATATCCCTAGTTACGCCATTGGTAAAAATAGTGATAACATTTGGAACAGCGGTATTGGACATTGAGGTACAAAAGGCAGAAATTAGTGATTGACGAATCTGAGAAATTACATGTGCATAAGTTGCAAAAATGGGTAGGCTTGATAAAGTAAGAAAATACGGTACAATAATGAAGATGATGGAATTGATAAAAAGATATTTAAAGGTATAAGAATGAAAAGAAATATTAACACGATAAGAACATTCATTTACCATCTTCAGGTGTAATGTAAAAACCAGAAAACATTAAGGGAACATTAGTTCATGATTAAGTTTCGGTACATATATATTGTACCTTTAACCATCTAACAAATGTGTACCATAAAATGGTGTAGTGAAAGCAACTTAAGGAATATTACGACTAAATACGACAGGCATGTAGTGCGAATCTTCACCGAGAGATTGAACTACCATCGGGTGACGAGTGAGTATGATTCCTCAATTTAATAATCTTTGAATGATTTATTTAATTCCGATGTATTTTCATCTTAAACATTAGGCGAGTCGACGATATGGGGAATAATGACAGTGTTGACTACTTTAAAACATCCACAAATATCTCTGTAAATTTGTTTGTTTTTCAAATTTTATTATTTACTCAAAATTGATAGGTAACCATGAACTGTATTAACTTAGTTACCATCAATAAACATAGAAAATTTTTTTAACAAAATTCTAGTATCTTGCTTTGGTTGATTTTTAATTGGATGTTTATTTTTTATTGCACTATTGTTCAACAAAATTGCTCTAACCCTTTATACAGTTGCCTCAACAGACGTTTGGCAGGGGGTGTTAACGTTAGTTAACAAATAAAAAGGTAATGTTCTATCGTCTCACATCATTAATTGAATCCCATATGTACCCGTTCGGCAAAATATCTCTATTATTTTATCGTGTCTGTAGGGCCTTAAGAGGGGCTAAAATAGATTATCTCCGTGTCAAGAAAAGTATATACTGCAAATACAAGACCTATTATTTTCTATATATTTGATATAATTTGTTATGACGTCAAATGCAAAGACGATTTCGCCACTCAACTTTTTCTCTCGAATATATTAGTTCCTTCTCACCCGCCATCAGATATCTCTGAAATACATAATTATGACCCTCTTTTTACATACATATATATAGATACCTTCCTTTCCAAGCCGTCAGCCATTGTCTGCGATTCGGACTTTGTTTCATGCCTTTGTCTCAATTCCTTTTCAAAATCTGGAAATAATACTCTTTTTTTTCCTTTCGAAAGAAAATGGAATGGTCGCCGAAAATTCCGTCTCATTATAAAAATACGTCGACGAAATGAGAATAAGGATAAGTAAAATGGATAGATAAGCGAGAGGAAAAATTGGAACCAGAATACACCACTCACTTAAGAATATAGGCAATAATTTCCAAGACAATTTCAAAATCTAATTCTACTCCTCATATTAATATGACGCTTAAGTGCCAAAGACGCATTAATTGAAGAATTCTTCTAGGGTTCTAAACCAGGTTAATTTAGTCCTACAGGCCGACGTTTAGGAAGACGACTTGTATTCCATTTTCAAGGCGCGTTACTCAATGACAGTCTGATTTCATACCTGAGCATTATTCTTGAGCTCGCTAAACGGCAGATTCGGTTTAAGTGTGTAATGGGGTAGTTTCCTTAATCAAAGAAAACGAAAGGCATTGATTGCGATTTGTTACCCATAATTAGTGTATTCATTATATACAAAGTAATTTGTCTAAGAAATCCCAGTTTAGGCGAATGACAATGGTCAATTTTAACCGCATTTGAAAAAGGCTGGATTGGCGCCCATGCAATTCCACTCCACGTGACGTCACAGGGACCTAGTTTCTATACGAGTAGATAGGAGTTTTACATCGTCTGAGATTACCAATGCATGCATGAGGCACAGAGCTCAGGGAAGCATGTCTTAATAATCACCTATTAAAACTGGCTAAGGTCGGAAAGTTTTCTTCGTTTGATAGTGTATTAATAATCCTTATTTAAGCCAAGCGCTACCAGCTAGCATGGCACTCTGCTACCTGCTAGCATCCTGCGTCGTATCAGCGCTCAAGGACTCGCCCCAAGGTCACCTCACTTGCGGCAGCGGGAACCACAACGACGTCACACGGGAGTTTTCCCAGCATTCATACTTAGCCGTCGCCTTGTCGCGCTGCTTGAAAAATTTAACTTTTCATTTAATCGCGAAAATAGACATCGTCATTTAAAAATCCAAAAGCGTAAAATACGTACTCCAGGAGTAATAATCTTTCGATTAAGCAATAAAAAAATAATAGGAAACCACCCTATGGGACATTCATTGAGTATCGGATTTAATAGAGATTAATAGCAACTTATTCGCATTTTTATCATATTAATTACTATCTTTGATGCGAACATAACTTGAATCCATATCTTAAACATGAGTTATAAAACTATTTCTCATACATTAATTATATTACACGCTCAATGTCTAAAACCTCAGATTTTCTCTTCATAAATAAATTTCACGCGCATCTACTGAGAAACAAATTCAAATCATGTTACTAAGGAATAGTAAACAAACAGTAAGCATTCCAAAAAATGCTATTTAAATCATCCTCGTGAAATATTACACACCTTTCCATTTATCAGTTTGAAGGCCTCTATTATTAGTATGAAGATTATAGAAATATATTCTCTATATTTTTTTGAACTTATACATTTAATTTCCTAATAATCCTAACAATTCCCTTTATAAATGAGTTTTGCACGCAAGACTTACGAAACAAATACGTATCCTGTTACCAAGTTATAGTAAACAAACAGTTAACTTTCAAAATAAAAAATAGAAATTGACCTCGTGAAATATTACACACGTTAACTTTCATCAAGGCTTTAAAAAACCTCTGTGAAATATTTGAACAAAGAGTTTATAAGATTTTTCAGTACGTTGTTATGATTTTACACATTCAATGTCTCAGTTAACATGGTTGAGAACCTGATAAGAATTCATCAACATTATTCACCAGGAGAAATTAAGAGTCGCAGCTCTCAGCTCAATTCCCCCATCAGACAATCTTTTAACACAAACATATTTCTTATTTTTCAAATTCTTCTTTGCCTGTTCCACTTTATCAGTTTTGATTGAGTTCTTCCCTTAACATTGTTGCCAAAAAAGTAAAATTCTGATTGTGATATTCATCCATGAAATTTTTACTGATCCAACAGACATTTTATAGGCATCGATAGGTGAGCTATGCTCCTTGTGTTACCTTATCGGAATCGTTTTTGTATCAGAAAAAAACTGTCTCACTAAAAATTCTCCAAAAATATATTTCCACGAATTACGCTATTCATAAAGGTGAGACGAGAATTATATTTTGTGGGGGTTGGTTCCACGGGCCTGCTTTGATGGAAAAACCCCGTTTCCCCCCTCTTAATGCATATTTAAATGCCTCATTTCTTTCCCGGAAAAAATATCCATCAGCGGTGGGACTGAGGTTTTGAATGTGAAATGAAAATGCGATTACCATTCCATAATTATGCGCACAGCTGGGGATATTAGACTCCTTTTTATTAACCCCAGATTGGATTGGTAATGACTGTTCTCTCATGCCGGCAATAGGGTAGTTTCCTTCAGTAAATAAAACGAAAGGCATTGATTGCGATTCGTTCCCCACCAATAGTGTATTCATAATACACAAATTATTTGGTTTTAGAAATCCCAGTTTAGACAAATATTAATGGTTAATTTTAACTACATTTGAAAAAGGTCAGATTGGCGCCCATGCGATGCCACTCCACGTGACGCCACAGCGACCTAGTTTCTATACGAGTAGATAGGAGTATAACATCGTCCGAGATTACCAATGCATGCATGAGGCACAGAGCTTAGGGAAACATGCCTTAATAATCACCTATTAAAACTTGCTAAGGTCGGAAAGTTTCCTTCGTTTGATAAGGTATTAATAATCCTTATTTAAGCCAAGCGCAACCTGCTAGTAAGGTACTCTACTACCTGTTAGCAGCCAGCATCCCAGCGGCGCACAATATATTATCCCCAAGGTCACCTCACACGGCGACAGCGGGAACCAGAATGACGTCACACGGGGTTTTCCCAGCTTTCATACTTTGCCGTCGCGTTTTCGTGCGCCTGAAATTTTTCACTTTTCATTTAATCGCGAAAAATAGAACTCGTCATTAAAAAATCTAAAAGCGTGAAATACGTACTCCGGGAGTAATAATCTTTCGATTTAGGCAATTGAAGAAATAATAGGAAACCACCCTATTTCATCTTTCTGATCATTCAAACAAAGAATGACATCCTGCAGTCCACAGTCCATGAACTGTTCTCCTGTATCATCGATTGTAATTGGTTCACAACCAACTTACCATTGTCGGATCGGCTTAAATTTTGCGCGCACGCCTAATTTTGATCACAGTACTATGTTCAATAATCAGGCATTTGAAATTGTGTTCCACTGTGCATTTGACTTATTAACACTATAATGCTCGACCAATCCCTACACGCTGTTATGCCCGAGTGGGTCAATTTGACCGAACATGACCACGATTGCATAGTTTACTCAAAATACTTAATTCCTTCCCAGATTATTTATTAATATTGTTAATAAGGCATTCGTTAGGGTAGTAGAAAATTTAGTTAGACGAAAAATATTAAAATTGTTGTTGTTCTAAAATTTCTATGGTTTTTAATGGGAAACTAGCTTCCGCATATTTCTGAATACCTATCAGTATTTCCTCCAATGGCATTAGGAGGTACAATGAGTTTCAATTGTGTCACGTTAAAAAAAATTAGCAACATTTTGACCAAAATTAGTAGAAAACACTACGTTACATTGAATACAATGGAAAAGTAGAAAGGCTTCAAATGGATTTGATAGTCCGGGTCAAAATTAGCCATCCGTGCATGGCAGGTATAAGTGATGAGAAAAAATAATAAAATCAGGCCTAACTTTTGCACAGTGGTAAACCAAACTAAATAATTAATAAACATGAAATATGAGTCTAAAATTTGTCTTCCTTTCAAAATAATCAACATAAAAATATTATTCTCTTTTGGGTCAACTTGACCCAGCCAAGCACTCTAGTTCCAAGGGAAACTTAAGTTCCAAATTTTTTAAATTATCTCAAAATGAGGTGATAAAGAGAGTGATTGTAATAATTGGATCCATTTGAAGACTTATTAAAAAATGTAGAACAGTGGACCATTAACATAAACACAACGTTATGAATACATAAGAAACTCGTCCACTTACTCTGGGCAAATTTCTTATGACTGGTGTGCATTTTACTGTGTTTTCATTTGTTCACCGTCGACGTTAGCAAGTGGTGTAGTTCCAATACCCGCGTACCTGCACTAAGCGCTAGAGAGTAAGTCATTTTTCATAACACTGTGTTTAAGTTAATGGTCCACTGTGCAACATTTTTGAATAAGTCTTTGGGAGAGGAAATGAATTGCCGAATAAAAAATATAGGGTGCCATTTGAAAAAGACATACCGCTGTTCATATCTTTGTAAATAACAAAGCTACAAGGAAGGCAATCATGCTGATTAATGTCCCCCTGACGGCTAATGAACATTTGCTTGACACATTTTTGAATTTTCATCTGCACAAAAAGTTATTTCAGGTGGTCAAGGTAAATGCGACACCCTGTATGCTGTAGTTTCCACATTGTTAAGAATCTTCTCTTCAAACGCTGTTTACGAAGTGGAAATGTGGTATTTTATAACAAATCATTGAGATAGCCAATAAATAACAAGACCTTCGGTTTATCCATTTTGTGCACTTAGTGTGTGGAGCACTAAAACTCCGCTTTTGTGCTTTCATTTTCACAAAAATTAGTGTTTTTATGTCGTGGGACACACATGTTTCCACATGTGTTCCTGTGATCGCGATGAAATACGAATCTGATGAAGTCAATGCAATCGTGCCCGATTATATGTTTCCAATACGCTACCTTGGTTTGACAAGGTTTTAACTGACATTTTTGCAAAATTTGGTGTTTTCACTCAAGATAACTAAGTCCATGTTTCTCTATGTGTTGCGCCGGTTTTTATTCTTCTATGTAAAATAATAACAGATTTAGAACAGTGACAAAGTTCCAACTGCAAGGAGAAAAAACTAATATTTGGTGTGACAAGGTTCTAACTGCATTTTACTCATTTTATTACTCATATAAACATGTAAAAAATAAAATAAATAACATATTTTCTTAAATTAATAATTACAAATGTATCTAGTGGATCACTAGTGTATGTGCCAAAAACAAAAAAAAGTCCTATTAATAACAGAAATAGAGCAGTTTAAAACTTTGACAAGGATTTTCTCAAAACCAGCTGATGGTCAGTTAGAACCTTGTCAAACCAAGGTAGCGAATAGTCTTTCTATCACTCGTTACGTTAATCCTATTAAAATGAAATATATTTACTCAAAATCTAGCAAAGTCCTATTTCTAACTCCTTCTCAGCAGTATGAGCTTAAAAAATGTTATGTAAAAATAGCAGGAAAGCCTTTACAATATACCGGGGTTAGAGAGAAATTGGTCAAAAGCTGGTTCAACCTGATACATTAGAAGAAACAATCATGAATTCAAAATTAAGTTAATTAAGTTAAGCAGAAAACAGAAATTTTGATAAAATCCTTCCTACATTGAGGAATAAAGGAATAGAACGACCTACCTGAAGTTATTTTTAAGATCTTCCCCGCAAAAGCTATTTTTTTTAGAATAAGTATTCATCACTGCTTGTTTGATGTCATAGGGGATGAAGTGTTTGAATTTGGCTTATTAGGGTCAATTTTCATTTGTAAGTTGCATGATATATAATAGAATTAATGTAATTTTATTCTATTGGAGTCTTTTCTGTTTATTTACTTTGTTATTAGACTCGTAGAATTGACATTCGTTTGTTTAAATCTAATGGTACGAACAGGGATAAGCCTACTTGTAGCAATATGTAATAAATAAATTAATGTCGTAAACATTCGCGTAAAAAAGATGACACGCCATGCAATATGACATGCTTAAAATATATACTGGTCGTTTCACTTCAATACAATATTCGTTTGTCCCTTAGGGGATCTCATATTATGAAGTATATGATATAAGTTTATGGGAAAGTTAATTTACAATATCTTCAGATATTATTATGTAACAATAGTTGGAATGGGAATATAAAGATTTTACTCTTACATTGGCTTACTGAGAGAGCCTCAGTTTTACAATAAGCCATACCTCATGGCTCTGCGATAATTCTGTGGTGATTAAGAAGGAATGTCATGGTAAGACCTGAATAAGACCTATGGAGAATGAAACCAACAAATATTTCAAGCAAGATAACTACAGTTACTTTGAAAAAACACTTGAATTTTATCATCCCTTGATTGAGAAAATATTGACAGCTTTTGCATCATGTACAGGAGAAAAATTATAATTAACGGTAATCTGAATTCAAATTAGTTTTTCAAAGGGTAATCTGTGATTTTGATGAGCTACAAATTTGATGAAGTCGTTGTAATTGAGCCTGATCATATAGAATTAAATGGAAAATGAAATTTATTATACCGGGACAAGTTGTCCCGTACGAACATACATGATTTTAAATACAATAGAGTCAAAACTATTACAAAAAATACGTAGATATACAATAAAAATCGATGTCACAGAATGCGACTTAATATGTGTCAAAATAGAACAAAAAATACATTCGTTTATATATAATTATCAGATAGACAAACCAGGGTTCCCACTCTAACTGCATCATAAAATTCACTGTTTTTTCCAGGTTTTCACGGTCTAAATTGCGTCAAATTCACGGTTTGTAGATAAGGCATTTTAGGCAGAAATATTGACCACGTAACAATCATCGGCATCACGTCAACTAAAAATGTAACAAACGCAACAGATGCCTTGGATGCAAACGCAGCAATGACAGTGCTATCTCTCATGACAGCACCTATCGTTAGCAAAATTCATGTGCCCGGCTAAAAGGGTGTGTGTGGGAAAATGGAGAGAGCAGGGTGGCAGGGAGGTGAAGAAGTAGCTGATTTTTTGCCAGGGATAACGTCTTCCAATCGCAGGCTTAAGGTCAATGTGCTGTCATGGCACACACGGACCAATTAATAGTTGCGCTTTCGAATACACGTGTGCAGAAAAATGAGTGCAGACAGTATCTGCACGTGACTCGACCTTGAAACATGATCGAAACATCGATTTTTCTTTTAATCTGTCTATCGTAGTTCTACAATCAAGTTTGAGAGATTTTTAAGGTTTTATGATGAAATTCACGGCTATTTCCAGGTTTTTTCACGGTAGACGAAGTTCACGGCTTATTCACGGTTTTAAGGTTTTCACGGTTGAGTGGGAACCCTGCAAACGTATAGAATACTCATAACTAAATCCAATTTCATTACCTATAGCACAATATTCAATTAACTTACAATATTCAATTCACTTATAATATTAAATTCACATGTACCATTATTCATAGTATTTCTTTTTGAATTGACTTTTTAGATTTTTTTTACATCGTATGACAATTGATTCCATACTTTGCAAGAGGCGACATGGAAAGACCTCGCGTAAATATGTGGTCGATATTGTGGTATGTAAAGTTCTTACATGTTGCGTGTTGGGCGTTTATTTGTCCTAGCCTATACATTTTCAATACTGCTTCCATCACTGCTTACGATAATGCCACGTCGTTAGTCATAAGAATGTCTGCAATTTGGTCGAGCTTTTTCGTGGTTTTGATGCTAGTAGTGGAGATGAGGCATGTGTGGGAAAGAAAGACCCACATTGAGTATTAATGAAAAATTTCGGGCGAGGGGTGGTTTTTTTTCCCCCAACCCCTCTTGGGCTTCCCCCGAAATGAAACAGGGATTACGGCCGGAAACACAAATTCAACCCCCAAACCACACCCTCCCCTCTAAATCCACCACCCCCTTGTTTTTCCGTAACAATATCTTCATCGCTGGATTAAATATTTTTTTCTACATTTTCTTTCTGTTTGGCTTAAATGATAAAAAAACCGAAAAAATGAACAGATTAGTTTTTTTTTAACTCTTCATATAAATACTTCATGGAGGCCTTCAAAGCTGATATATTAAAATTGTGTAATACTATTAACGTAAGACATCTATTGCTTATTTTCGACATCTTGCTTTTCGTTTATTACAGCCTAGCAACATAATTTATGTTTCCTTTTGGACATCCGTGTAAAATTAACTTAAAGATGGGATTTCTCGGAATATTAAGACATTAAATGTGTAAAATCATAAAAATATACTGAAATTTTATAAACTATATGATTAAACATTTCACAGAGGCTTTAAAAGCCTTGATGAAAGTTAAAGTGCGTAATATTTCACGAGGTCAATTTTTATTGTTTATTTTGAAAGTTAACTGCTTGTTAACAATAGGTTGGTAATGTAATACGCATTTGTTTCTTAAGTCTTGCGAGTAAAACTCACTTATAAAGGGATTTGTTGGGATTATTTAGGAAATTGAAAGTGTACATAAAAAAAAATATTCATAATAAATTTCTATAATCTTCATACTAATAATGGAGGCCTTCAAACTGATAAATGGAAAGGTATGTATCATTTCACGAGGATGATTTAAATTGCTTAATTTTGGATGCTTACTGTTTGTTTACTATTCCTTGGTAACATGATTTGCATTTGTTTCTCAGTTGATGCGCGTAAAATTTATTTATGAAGAGAATTGCTGAGGTTTTAGACATTGAGCGTGTAAAATGATTAATTTACGAGCAATACTTTTATATTAACTCATACTTAAGATATGAATTCAAGTTATGCTCACATCAGAGATAATAATACATATAATTAAAATGCGAATAAATTGCTCTTAATCTCTACACAATAATATTGATCAGTTTTGACAGTTTTCCGCAAGAATACGAACGCTTTTAAGCATAAATTATCCACATTGATAAATGAAATCTGTTGCTCAATTGGGCATGCTTACTGCTTGTTTATTAGTGCTTAGTAAAAGGATTTGTATTAATTTGTAAATACGTGTAATCTTTATTAATGTTAGGAATTCGAAAATAGAGTGAATAGCCATATTCTCTGTTGAAATCATTTGGTCTTTTGACGATTTCTATGGCCTAACTTGTTATTCAAGGGAGGACTTTAATGATTTTTATTAAAGTAAAATCTATTTTGATGCCATTAGTAATTAATATGGTCTTGGAAAGTATTTGTCTGGAGTGCTTTTCTTCTATTACGGCTGATGGCTATTATATGTAATTAGTCTCACTTATAATTTGAGGGATGACTTGAAAGATGTTTTATTATAGCGATTACATTTTGTTCTTTTTAGCAATTACTATAGTCTTGGAGTACATATCAATGATATTTGCAGTTATTGTGCGTATTTTTGTAATAATGATCACGTTTCCGCGATAAATTTGCCTTGATCATAATATATTGAATGGGATGGCAACATCACCAAAAAAATAAGTCTGGAGTGCTAAATTTAAATCAATTTTGGTTGATGGCTGTCATACATAATTAATCACGTTAATGAATGAAGTAAAGCCATATACAGACTGTTCCACACGTCGTGTGTCATTTTTGATCTCTCATTTCAGTATCTTTGCATCGAGAAATATTCATGAAAAATGGCATACTTATGGGGAAAGGCCCTAAGTTTTGTTGAGTACAAGCATAATTTTACAATTTTGACCTTATGACCTCACAATGGAGGCCCAAACAAAAAAATTTGAATTTACCTAATGGGGTTTCAATGTTAAAAAATCGAGAGAAATAAGTCTGTTTTTTACCAGGATGTCAATTCTTAGGTTTTTGGACACGTGAAAACCCAAAAGTAACACTTTTATTTACAGAAATTCAACCGTTGACCCAGTAAGGTCAGGGTCAAGGTCATAAGGATGGCAAAAAGAATAGCATACCAACTAAGGTGTCGATCCATGGGTTTTAAAGGGTTCCAAAGTCAATGGCATTGTCCTAATACCCGTATTATCCACTATTTGACCTCCAAGGTTAATATGGTAGAGGTCAAAGATCATAGAAGTAAATAAACGCCGCGCCATCGTGACAACCAACGTGTCGAAACATTGGTTTTAAAGGGTGTCAAAGTCAGTTTTGCAGTTCATAGATCCGTATTCTTGATTTTTTGACCCCCGAAGGTCATAATAGGGGTCAAAGATCGTAGAGATAAACATCACCATGACAACCAACGTGTGCAACCATAGGTTTTAAAGGGTATCGATGGCTAAGTTCTAAGAACACGTATCTCTAAAATAGCAAATTTTCAGGAGAGAAAAAAAAACAAATATTTTTCATTGTAGACTTAAATTAAGAACCATAAGTTCATAAAACTGAAAAAGAAGCATTCATTTGCTGAAAAAGAGTTGTTTTTTGCTTGTATTTTATTGTTATAATGTTATTACACTTTGTTAAAAGATACCTGCTTCAAACCGGCCGAATTTTAGACGCGCGTTGTAAGTACTCAGCCATCGGTATATTATCATTACATCGATCCTGTCGATGCCTTCCAATAGTATATACAAATCTCCGAACGTCAGCATGAAAAATTGAGCACTTGTTGTCAGGCCATGAACCCTCAAACCACCCGTTTTGTCCTTCTTGGAATTTTTGATTCGTTCCCTTACCCCAACTGAACACCCCTATTCAGGGCTTCGCATAACCCTTCCTTATGCTCCCTTTAAATATTCGGGGGGTACACGAACCTGTAAAATATTTCTCCTCCAAGGGTTTTTTTTTGGAAAATGCTTTTCGAATTTCCCATTGCAGCTAAAAGGGGATGATCTTAACCCCTTCAGTTAACCCCGGTACACCCTGCTTAAAAAAAAACCCTCAGACTCGACTAATTATGGTGCTGCCGTCATCATGCAGGCGTGATGAAGTATTCGGAAAGAGTTCGTAAGAGCTTTCGTTTCGAGTCCGCCCGCGACAGAGTGACTGACTAACGGAATGAAGGGTTTAAGTTCTTGAGTGAAGGAGAATTAAATTTTTTTTTACCCTTAACTTCTGGCGCAGTTTTTTGAAACGTTAGTACCGGCGTGGGGACATAACTATATCCCCAAGTTATTTATTTAATTTCTTATTAACTACTGATATTTCGCCAAAATCACCATGCATTTCTGAAAGTTTAATTTGTTTTCGATATTTATAGTAGAGGTGGTCGGATATGATACCTCGGATCCAAATATCTCCGCGGATATTGCCCTTCATCGGATACATCGGATCCAAAGTCGCGGAAGACATCGTATCTGGATCCGAAATTTTGAATAATAGCTTCATTGAATGCAAAGCCCCATAAGGGTGGAAAGAGTTCCGATTCTCTCTTAGAATGCGCCATCGCATGCGATTCTTGTCCTACTCATGAACCGTTTTGTTTGAAAGCTCTCGCAGAGGTTACGTATAAGGAGAATTTGAGCCGTGGAAAATAAAAAAGGAAAAATATGACTGGCACATTGAGTGACTCTTCCCAAGAGTTTGAACAATCATCGGGGGAATCTCAGCGTTACAGGATTTTGAAAATGCATTTTAATCCAAAAATATCCGATCCGAAAGATCCGGATCGGAAAAAATTGCTGGATCCGTCCATTCCTAATTTAAAGATTATTATATTCCGATTTTTTTTCAATACGTAATATTTTTGTTCTTATTTTTAGAAAAAAATGCATTTTTTGAAATTTTAAAATCATATTTAATTATCTCTTCATTCTGGTCATGGGAACGCATAATTCAATTATTATAACAAAATGCAAAATAAAGTAATACACAACACTTCACTTCACAATGGTAACTACTTCAATGCAAAAAACAAACAAGGTATCTATGACGTAACTAGTGGCGCGGGGACATACCGAGTCCCCAGATCACTCTGCACAATATTTACACTTCACTAGGGTGAGATAGACTGATAGAAACCAGTTTGGGAGGAGTAGAATTGAAGCTACTAAGTAGCTAAGCGATGCCGCCAAATCACCGTGAAAGTAAACAACAAATTTACCAGCCTGGGTATCTACCATCACCACTCGACAGTAGTTAATGGTTAAGAAACTTAGAAATAACGTAAATGTCGAATAAATAAAAATATTGTGTTGCAAGTATTAAAAAATTATTATCAAAGGGAATTGACTGCAAAAAATGAAAATAATACGAAGTGCTCATGGCGATTGTAAATGGTCCAATTGTATAAAATTTTGTTTTTGAAGAAGTTCTGTAAATTACACGCCATTATTTTGTAACAGACGTCATGATTGTTCCTCCTGTTACCAAAATTTCTTGCCTGTATTGTATTCGTATGTTTTTGTACATTTTTGAAAGAAAACAAGTATTAAGAAAGTAAATTAAATTTTCAAAAATGCTTGGTGGTTTTGACAAAATATCATTAGTTATTAAAACAATGTGTAAAATCGATATACTTCGAATTGACATGGAAAAAATCGAAACTTTTGGGTCAAATTGGTGGGTAAATAGTAATTTTTGAGATCGAGGATTATTTTTTAATCAGAATCAGTTGATTAAGCGTTTTAAATGTAGTAGCCAGCAGTTAATGATAAGAAAAATAATAATAGCATAACCGACTTTCAGTAAAACTAAAAGAACAAGGGTTGCACGGCTACCTAGAAGGAGTTCTACCCGTAATGTTTATGGGTAGTACTTATTTAAAATATTTATTCATGCTTTTATGTTAAATTAATGCTAAAATTGATAGATTGCTTCATCGAACATAACCTTTTCCTTTATTTATCAACACAATCACTATTTTTTACGATTGATTTCAAAATTTAAAATGATACCTCATTTATAACTGTAGGTGCAATATTAACGAAACATATACGGAATATAATATAGTATTTCTTGGAGTTTAGGTCATTTATAAAATAAGTTTCAGCCAACGTTTCGATTTATTTTTTAAATCATCTTCAGGGCTATGTAAGAAAAAGTGTGAACAATATAAAATACAAACAAAATAAATCTAAACGTTGGCTGAAACTTATTTTATAAATGACCTAAACTCCAAGAAATACTATATTATATATTAAACAAGGTCAAGGAAAGGAAAGAAAAAAAATCATATACGGAATGACATAAAAAATTGTTCATTATTGATTATAGAAATATAGAAAAAGCATCGATTTTTTTGTGCCAATATTTTTCAATAGAACATATGTGATATCTACACGGTCCAAGTTTAAGCCAGGAAAGAAAGGGGCCTGTCTGTTCTGCACAAGACAAGACGCATGGGTTGTGAGATCATTACTGGGAATCCAATTACCTTCACTCACCGCTGTGAGAGCAATTACCAAAGCCGAAACGAAATCACGCGAAAAAAGGGCGCGCAAAGGCTCTTCCCTTTGTGGTGTCAGCAATGGGATGCGATCCATTGATCAGAATATTCAAAGGCGTGCGTTGAGCATTGAAGGAATTGAACGTGATCTTGAGAGGCTGTGTCACGCCTTAATGATGATGTGCGTGAACCTGATTCGTCCGTCTCTTACAGGAACCGTTAATCGAGTTCAAACATCCCGTCATGCACCATTTAGAGAATCTATTAATAACGTGACCCCATGACCTAACACTGCATAGTATACCAAGAATATTAAAACTCTTAGTAAGTATAAAATAGTTTTGAAAAGTTTTCCCGGATATCAGACAATAACTTGTACCATTTTTATTCAGACCTCAATTCGCGATTCACTAACATTGTTTCATTGTTGGATAAAAAAAGAATATTTCTAACGAAATAAAAAGTATTCCTCACTCAGCCATTTTCTCAGAACATAAAAATGATGAAAGTTAAAGCCATCTCTTTATGAGTAAGTGACGTCATTCAAGTTCTGGTTCATCAAGTTGTTCAGGGAGACGCAATCTTTGATAGAAAGATAGGCATCCCACGCAAGAAATATTACACCGTGCATTAGATCAGATTAAGTTCTATTCCTCTAAGACTGTAGAATGTTCCTCTAGACATGAACCCCGTTTAAATCCGATGATATAATTTCCAAATAAGAGTAATCACTAATTTCGCGATAGATAACAGCGTCGTCGGCAATTAAAGGAATTTTACTGCTAATTCACAGATTATATAATTCTTATTCCAAACTCTTCCAGCGTATTTGAGCTACAATCCAACATGCACGAAATTCCTTTTCTTATCCAACTTTTATTAGTATATTATTTATTTCAACATGGAACAGTTCCATTCTAACTCGCTTGAATATTCTGATTATATTAAAAATTATATTATTAATAGATTGATTTTAAAAAATTACTGGCAAAACGACGTTTAATTTCATCAAAATTAAATAGAAAAATTTAATAAAATCATTTGAGTGATATCCCGGCTTTAAGGTTAAATATTTTTACAAAACAATGTTAACCAGATTTTTACCCTTACAGCGATTCCATTTCAGCACTAAATACCGTGCATTTGATACAAAAAAGCAGAATTGCATAGTTGTTGATTGAAGAGATATTTATCATATTTAAATTACGCTAAGGATTATAATAGGTCATATGTAAAAGTGAATATTGTACTTTACCATTAGTAGCGTATCGTGAATCCAATAAAGGTCATTGTCCTACCTGAAAGTATAAGAAATCATATGTTAGTAAAACCACAACATAATTCCCTTAAAAGAGATTTAAAAAACCTAGACTTTTCCTTTTGGTCTAATGAACGTAATATGTACTATCTTTGATCTCAGTCGGACGTTGTTAATCACGCCAAATCGAACGACAATTTCCACTCGAATATTTTATGGAGATAGGCAAAAAATGTTTTTTTTTTGGCGTCCCCATTCCATCATATGCTCGTTTAAAACAAAGTAAAACGAGAAAGCTTCCACTTTCTTTCCTTGAGTTTTTGACGTCATTAGAGTATAAGTTCATTCTTCCGTTCATAAAGAACATTTTATACAGCGCAGTTATCACTCAGAAGAGTGCCAACAACGGCGACCCACGCGAGACCTTCGCACAGGCCAAAGTATCAGCTGAAATACTAAGACATACTAGGCTGGAGTTAGTGACGTCATCAACTCGTCAACGAAAGGGTTAAGGTCGTCGATTTTTTGTGCACCACAGCTCTCAATCGTCTCCAAATTTACAAAAGGCAAAGATTTAACACAGAAAAATCTTCTTGTACAATAAGCTGCTTATTTGGTCCTGCCAAGCGAAAGCTCTTCTGCAGGTTTTTTTATGTTTACGCATTGCTGTGAAGCCGTATATACGGCATTTTTGTACTTATACACAGGAATCTATGTATTCATATTCATATTAAGGAAAAGCAAACTTACTTTAGCATATTTACTAACATACTCTCACATTTATAGACATACACATGTACGGGTATACACCACTATTAACATAAATATAACACATTCACAATTACAAGGCAATAAAATGTAGGTGGTAGGGAAAAATTGCGTTTGGGTGATACGTGGAATACATTATGAAATAAAGCTTGTATTTCGTAATCACATTTAAAAGTATATCGCCACATGAGTATAAGACACATTTTAATTCATCATCATCACTGGTCACCAATCCTAGGATTGGTTTGACGCAGCTCTCCACTCTATTCTCCTATCAGCTAATCTTTTCACACCTACGTATTTCTTCTCCTTCACATCTCTCTTTACTTGTTCCATATATTTTGTTCGAGGTCTTCCTTTTCCGTTCTTGCCTTCCACTTGTCCTTCTACGATTGTCTTCATCAGGCCATCATGTCTCAAGATGTGACCTATAAGGTTGTTCCGTCTTCTTATTAAGGTTTTCATGAGGCTTCTCTTCTCTCCTACCCTACTTCCTCGTTACTAACTCGGTCGATCCATTTATGACCCCTAATTGATCAGGACGACGAAGAATTGTAATAATTCCGTCATTTTCAAATATATTGGAGGATAAATAAAAAAATCTAGTATCACCCAAAGGGTAATAGAGAGATGATGTGCAGAAAAGTCGTCTGATGAATTGAAAAAAAGTTTCTAGGAGAAAATATTAAAGTGCGTCGAATTAAATAGAAAAAAAAACTATGAAGGAAATGGTGTTTTTTCTTGGTCGTAAGGTCGCCTAAACGGTGAAATAATTACGAAATGAATGTTGTATATTTCATGAGCACTACTGCCTCTCGCCGCCCAAGCCGAACTTCCCCGAACTATCTCAAAGCACCTGAATCCGCATCATCAAATCGCGAGAATAAAAAAGAAACAAAAGCAAAACGAAAAGCGGTGGGATATAAAAATATTACGAGGCGTTTACACAAGCATTCCTCGACGTTTCGAAAGCTTGGCGACACATCCATTTGGCGTCTAATGACCTCGCAGATGAAATCCTTCCGTCCATCAAAAACACATTAGCCGTAATCCCACGTGGAACGCGAGGTCTCCAGGGTAAAGAGGTGGCAACGCCGGATTACCTGTCATCGGCGGGTTGTCCCGATGGGAAAAGGGATTAGGATGGCGGTAAACGTGGCAACGTCGCCAAATGACGGCGACATAATTCGGGGGGTTTTAGAACGTCATGATTGCCCCCAGGGGTCATTAAGAGACGAATTAATTTCAAATCCATCTGGCAACATTGGACACGAAAAGAAAGGAAAAAACGAGTATCCTAGGATGCGAAAAAAACACACACAACAAGGATTTTATCTATGTACAGGAACAATTTATCATCATTAATATTAGGAATCTTTTTAGCCAGAACGCAAGGCCGTTCATTAGAAACTACGTCTAATAATATGTTTAGTTGTCAATTGGCTATCAATATTATCTTCTATAACATAATTAACCAAACATACAAAATAGCTTCGATTATCACCAATACTCAGGTTCTCAAAGTTTTAATGTACACCTACGAGCGTGATGCGCCCGCTCCCAGTGCGGGCTTCCCCCGCTCTTTCCAATGCAGGTCCACAGAGGGATAGGTGCGTTTCTAATTTTAAAATGTAGAAAAAAAAGGCAGGGTCTTATGTACAATTTTAATTGGAATGTTCATGTACAAATTGAGGTCGGAGGACCTCTTTAAACACAACATTGGAAGTAATTACACTATCCTCTGTTAATACTTGTTTAGCGTTTTCCTTAATATTTACAAAAATATTTTGAAAAGATCTTACCCTGGAGAAGGCTACATAAAGTTGGCCATGAGAGAATACAGGGTCAGGCAGGAATAAGCCAGCTCTTTGCAAAGACTGACCCTGAGCCTTGTTAATAGTCATCGCATAGGAAACCTTAATGGGAAATTGGCTGCGAGTCAAATTAAAAGGCATGGTGGGATCCGACGGCGTTAACTGTATTCTTGGGATGAGGACAATCTTGCCGGAATCGATTATTTTTTAATCGATTTTTTTTTAATTTTTAAAAACCAATTTTAAGAAACAATAGCAATATTTAGGAAGTAAGATATGCCGTAGCATGTTCTCTGATAAATTCTGTGCATTTTGGTACCTCATTTGTAGAGTTTGGTTGCGTGTGAGTTCAGAAAAAGGTATCTATGCAGTAGAAATAGTATAGAGGATAGGTATATATTTTGAACTTGCCATTCAAATGAATCCCTTGGGAAGAGATTGAATATTCGGGATAAGAAATACGAAATTTTATTGAAGGAACAACAGCAAAATTGGGAATAATGGCACCGCAAAAGTGAGACTCTAGGATTCTATAGTAAATCATAGGATTGAGCCAGAACCTACCTATACTTGATGTACGTTTAATGAGCACAATCGAACGCCGTTTTCATCTAACTTATTACCTGTCTTCTGCTCAAGATTTTTAAAAGACTTCTCTTTTCTCCCACTCTTCTTAGCACTTTCTCGTTACTTACTGCACGGTCGATCCATTTTATCTTCATCATTCTTATGTATAGCACCACATTTCGAATGATTCCACTCTTGACTTCCCTGCTGTTGTCAACTTTCAAGCCTCGCTTCCATAGAGAAACATACTCCTTATATAGCATCTGATCAATTGTTTTCTTACTTCTATGCTTGTATTCTCAGCTGTAAGTAGATTCTCTTATGTGTAGTAAGCTCACCTTGCCTACGCAATTCTACTATTTCTATCTTGCTTCGTCCGTCGTAGGTGATTCGGCTTCCTTAGCAGCAAATATTTTCCATCTCTTCAAGCTTAGCCTTTTCATAGCGACATATTTCTTCTATTTTATATTCTTTTATCCCCTGCCCTTCTTCCCTTCCACCTGTCCTTCTACGATTGTCTTCATCCGGCCATCATGCATCAAAATGTGTTAGCAACTAAGTTGTCCCGCCTTCTACTTAAGGTTTCTAGAGGACTTATTAGCACTTCCTCATTGTAACTATATCGTTCGGGGCACGCAGTTGAAGGCAGTTGAATCCGTGAAATATCTGGGGGTTAGACTCAATAATGATCTATCGTGGAATAAACATATTCGAGAAATAACCGGTCAAGCTAATCGTAAAATGGGTTTTGTTAAAAGAATATTAGGAAAGTGCGACGACAAAGTGAGAGAAATTAGCTACTTTTCCCTCGTTAGGCCACATCTGGAATACGCTGCCAGTGTTTGGGACCCTCATGAAAAAGGCTTAATAACAGAGTTAGAATGCGTGCAAAGAAGAGCTGCCAGGTATGTGAAAGGTCGTTACGATAGTCTTGTTAGTGTAACTGACCTCTTAGATAAACTCGGATGGGAATCTCTGTCGGACCGTAGATTGAAAAATAGACTAAACCTTTTAGATTAATTCAAGAGCAGTGTCTTTTCTGACGAAGTTAACCATATCTTGCGGACGCCAACGTACTACGGAAAATCAGATCATATAAATAAAATAAGAGAGATAGATTGTAGAACAGATTCCGAATGTCATTTTTTCCACGATCAATAAGAGATTATAACGGCAGCAATAGAACTCGTAAATAGATTGCATGACTTGTAGTGTAGCCTACTAACCTATGTAAAACTTACTGCATGTTTCTGAATTTTTATTCTATATTCTATTTCTAACAGCATATAGTAGTATAGTTTGTTATTATACGGGACGTTTTTTGGACGGTGTGGTGTGCATGTGGGAGTCCAAATGCATGCTGCATGCTGGTGATTGATCACCCCCTGCCGAACACCCTAGAGGTGGCTCGCAGGGTATTATGTAGATGTAGATTACCTACACGGCCAATCCATTTTTTCTTCATCATTCTTCGGTAGCATCACTATTCTAATGCTTCCACTCCTGGCTTATCTGCTGATGTCAACGACCAATCCTTGCTTTCGTTGAGAATAAATAAGCTCCGTATCTACATCTAATGAATTGTCCTTACAACTTTGCCTTTACTCTCAGCTGTAAGAAGATAATTCTTTGTGCAGAAAGCCCTCTTCACCTGCGCTATTCTACTGAGTATTTCTGTCTTGCTTCGTCCGTCATTTGCAATTCACAAATTCTGTTAATAAGCACTGATAAACATGCAGTAACCTTTTCACATAAGCAAAATAAATCATCTCTGTGAAATGTTACACACTTTTACACTTATAAACTTTGAAGGTCTCCATGAAATATTAACACGAAGAATGCTTTTGTAACACATACTTGTTAACATGTAATACTCTTTTACACTTATCAACTTTAAAGGGCTCTATGGAATAACATAACGATGAATTCATCAACTTCCCTATTCAACTGTTTACTTCCAGCATCCTCAATCGTTGGTCATTCGGCTTCCTGAGTTACTCTATCATTTCTTTAATCTATAGATTAATTGAGGTCTTAAGAAGCCAAGGGAGACAAGCGCAACTTCTTTCTGGAGATAATTGCAGGTTATGGTTGATGGAGTACTCAATATTGTTGTAACAAACAGATAGGCGTAAGGCGTTCGGAATCTATGTGTATAACCATTATCTGCACTAATCTAGAAAAAAATGCACTTATCCCGCAAGGCTTCTAAGGTCTTCAATTATCTAAAAATAATCCGCAAAACGTAATAAACTGCAACCATACAAAAAATCTTCACTTATCATTCATACCCGGACTTTTCATTCCATAAATCAGTTTTCTATACTGTTTGTCTACGTGGTGGAAACAAACAATAATCAATGAACAATAATAATTACGATTATGGAATACGAAAAATTTCTTAAGAACACAAATCCTGTTGCTAATAAATAATAAACAAAGATTCTTCGTTAAAACTTTCGCGGGTGCTCGTCATGTTGAATTAAAACTTTTGGGCTATGTCGCCGCGTCAGATTTTGGGTGGCCCCAACGTTTCCCGACCGATGCTGGTCGCTTTTTCAAGGGAATCTTCCCTTGAAAAAGCGACCAGCACCTCGCTTGCGCAGCGAAGCGCAGAGCAGCGAAGGTTCCCTTGAGAAAGCGACCAGCATCGGTCGGGAAACGTTGGGGCCACCCAAAATCTGACGCGGCGACATAGCCCAAAAGTTTTAATTCGACAATAAACAAAGAGTAAGCTTTTCAAAAAGGCAAAAGAAATCATCTTCGTGAAATGCTACACACTTTTAAATTTATCGTATATGAAGGCCTCCATGAAATTTTAACCAGAAGAATGCTTTTATAATTCTGTAATTACTTCCTTAATTTGCTTACTATACTATCAGTATACTACCTTTTCTATTATTAGACCATTTATTTCCTGCTTCGATTATCGTGGGCTATTCGGCTTCCTGTTTTTTCACCACTTAAATGCATTGATTAATTATCGACATCTTATCATATATCGTGAAACTAACCCGCAAACATACAAAGTAGCCTCATACAAAACCCGGATTTCTCAAAGAGGGTTGGTGGGTTGCACAATATAATACAAGAAGGAATTAACGGAAGGTTTGGATCATAGATGTTAACACGAAGACTGCTTCTATAATTCTATAATTAGCTAAGTACAACATTAGTTTATTATCACTTCTCTAATAAGACTATTTCTTTCCTGCTCCGTATATCGTTGATTATTTAGGCTTTCTTGATAACAATTTCAATTGGTTTATTAAAATGTTAATAATCTAAAACTAATCGTCATTCATAAAAATAAACAAAAAACATACAAAATAACCCACCTTATTGCTCATGCCTGGACTTTTCAAATTAAAAAGCCATTTTCCCATTTGTTCACGAGATGGATATAAAAAACAGCAAAGCGGAGAGAATGAATATTGCGAATGATTAATACGAAAAATTTCTTGAGCATACAAATCCTACTGATGAGAAATACTAAAAAAAAGTACTCTTTTCAAATAAGCAATAGAACTTACCGTCGTGAAAAGTTACACACTTTTACATTCACCAGCTTTGAAGGCCTCCGTGAAGTATCAACGCAAAGAATGCCTGTATCAGTTTATAATTACTTCTATAATTAGCTTACTATACCATCACTTCTAAAATGAGAATATTTCTTTCCTGCTTCGTCAACCGTAGGCTATTCCGTTTCCTGTTTTTTCACTGCTTGTACACATAGATTAATTATCGGAATCTTATCTTCAATCATGAAACTAGCAGTTAAACATATGGAATAGCTTTATTTATCACTAATAGCCGGACTTTTCAAACCATGAAACCAGTTTTCTAGATAAAGTTTGTCCATGTGATGAAAACCAAGGAAACAAATTGAATATTACGAAAATTTTCTTCAGAATATAAATCCTGTAAATGAGAAATTTTAAACAAACAGAAAGCTTTTCAAACAATCAAAATAAATCACCTTCGTGAAATGTTACACACTATTAAATTTATCATATATGAAGTCCTCCATGAAATATTACCTCGAATTATGCTTCTATAGTAATTCTAAAATTACTTCCATAAATGGATTACTATACTATTAATGAACTATCTTTTCTGTAATTAGACTATTTCTTTCCTGCTCCGTCTTCTGTTGGTTATTTAGGCTTTCTAGTTAACAATTTCACTTGGTTTATTCATAAGTAAATAATCTAAAACAAATTTTCAAGTAATAAAATCAACTGCAAGCATACGAAATAGCCTCACTTATCGCAAATACACGGAATTTTCAAACTAAAAAACCATTTTGCCATAAAGTTTGTCCACGTGATGGATATAAAGCAAACGATCGAAAGAGATTGAATATTACGAATGAGGAATACGAAACATTTCTTGAGAAAACAAATCCTGTTGCTAAGAAATAATAAAAAAAACAGTAAGCGTTTCAAACAAGCAAAGGAAATCACCTTCGTGAAATGTCACACACTTTTAAATTTATCATATATGAAGTCCTCCATGGAATATTAACAAGAAGAATGCTTTTATGATGCTAATATTACTCCTAGAATTAGCTTAATAGGCTATAAGTTTACTAACACTTTTACAATTAGACTATTTCTTTCCCGCCACGTTGATATTTTTATACGTTCATACTCTTTCTCCTCTTTAATTGATAGATTTATGCTACTTCTCACTCATAAAAGTCAATGATAAACACATTAAATAGTGCCACTTATTGCTGATATACATAATTTTCAAACTCTAAAATCAGCTTGCCATACAGTATGTCCAAGTGATAGATATAAAGGGAACGAGAGAAATTGAATATAAGGAATGAGGGATACGAAACATTTCTTGAGAAAACAAATCCTGTTGCTAAGAAATAATTAACAAACAGTAAGCGTTTCAAACAAGCAAAGGAAATCATCTTCGTGAAATGTTACACACTTTTAAACTTATCATATATTATTATTATTACAGTTAATATTATTATTATTATAATTATTATATTGTACAAGTTACAAGTTGGGTATTTGCCAGGTGGTAACAGTTTATACAAAAAATAAAAAGAAAAACAAAATTATTGCAAATGAGAAATACATTACCAAAATGAAACTAGAAAAGTGAATATTTAAAATTCAGTGATATTAATTTTCCAATATTAATCCTCTACACCTCTTCTTGAAAATCCTTACGTTATTAGGGATATATGAAGGCCTCCATGAAATATTAACAAGAAGAATGCTTTTACAATTCTATAATTACACCTTTAATTAGCTTAATAGACTATATGTTTTCTATCACTTTTATAATTAGCCTATTTCTTTCCTGCTTCGTTCATCTTTGGTTATTCAGCTTACTAGGTAATTAAACTCTTTCTTGTCTTTAATCGATATATTTAAAGTTACTAATTGTCAATGATAAAAGTCAATGGTAAACACATTAAATAGAGTCACTTATTCTGATATACAGAATTTTCAAACTCTAAATCCAGTTCGCCATACAGTAAGTCCAAGTGATGGATCTTAAGCAAACAAACGGTAGAAATTGAATATAAGGAATAAGGAATACGAAACATTTCTTGAGAAAACAAATCCTGTTTCTAAGAAATAATAAACAAACAGTAAGCGTTTCAAACAAGCAAAGGAAATATCTTCGTGAAAGGTTACACACTTTCAAATTTATCATATATGAAGGACACCATGAAATATTAACATGAAGAATGCTTTTATGATTCTATAATTACTCCTATAATTAGCTTAATAGACTATAAGTTTACCATAACTTCTATAATTAGCCTATTTCTTTCCCGCTACGTTCATATTTGCGTATTCTTCCTAGGTAATGAAACTCTTTCTCGTGTTTAATCGATAGATTTAAAGCTACTAATTGTCAATGATAAAAGTCAATTGCAAACACATGAAATAGTGTCACTTATAGCTGATATACAGAATTTCAAACTCTAAAACCAGTTCGCCATACAGTATTTCCAAATTATTGATATAAAGCAAATAAACGAGAGAAATTGAATATAAGGAATAAGGGATACGAAAAATTTCTTGAGAAAACAAATCCTGTTGCTAAGAAATAATAAACAAACAGAAAGGGTTTCAAACAAGCAAAGGAAATCATCCTCGTGAAATGTTACTCACTTTCAAATTTATCATATATGAAGGACTCCATGAAATATTAACATGAAGAATGCTTTTATGATTCTATAATTACTCCTATAATTAGCTTAATATACTATAAGTTTACTATCACTTTTATAATTAGCCTATTTCTTTCCCGCAACGTTCATATTTGCTTATTCATCTTCCCAGGTAACTTAAATCTTTCTCCTCTTTAATTGATAGATTTAAAAATACTAATTTTCAATGATAAAAGTCAATTGGAAACACATGAAATAGTGTCACTTATTGCTGATATACAGAATTTTCAAACTCTAAAACAAGTTCGCCACACAGTATGTCCAAGTGATAGATATAAAAGCAAACAAACGGTAGAAATTGAATATTACGAATAAGGAATACGAAAATTTTCTTGAGGAAACACAAGATTGAAGGGGGTTTTCGTTCCTTTTTGGGGGTGGAGAGAAACCAGACCACGTGAAGAAGATGATATGAAGATGTTATGGAAAACCCAAGGGTACAGACGCACCCCGAACCCCCTCGAATCCTAAGCATCCCATTTAAATGCAGATTCGCGTATTTGTCACCATAAGGGGGAGGAGGAGAACTGTACCCTGGGGTGGGTTATCAGGGTACGGGGTTCCAGGGTAGGGGAGTATCCAGCCTCCTCCTTAGGGGGTCGCGAAACGCAGGGGAAGGGGAAAAAATACCCTGGTGGCGTAGAATTTTTGAGGGAATCCAAGATTTCATTTGTGGAAATCAGGAGTACGTGAAATACTCAATGATTTCCGTGGGAAATAGAATATTACGACCTCCTCATTTTTCTCATTTATAATTCACCCCTTGCCATACATTTTCTCGGAACAAATAAAAAAAATGAATTTTTTTCACGCTTCAACGTCCTCGTTTTATTTCTCGCTTCAGAGCCATATGCATAACATGTTTGTTTAGGTCTATATAGTGTTTCTTTATGTGTAAACTTTTAAAAACTGAAACTCCTTGTTACATTTTCCAGCCTTACATGGATAACTCAATGAAAAAAACAAGATTTACAAGAAATAAAAATAAATTGATTGTACCAATTCATAAAACAACCATGTACCAAAATTCATTTTATATTAATTTTTATTATTATTATTATTGAAATTGTTACAAGTAGGCATTTAGCCTGGTGTTAACATGTGCATATGATGAAAAAAAGACAATAGAAAACATTGAAAAAACAATAGAAAATTTGAAAAAACAATAGAAAACATTTGAAAGAACAATAGAAAACATTATAAAAAACCCTTGGTCCCTACTTCTTCAGCCGTTTTTTAAAACTATGTAAATTTTTCGGGAAGGACTCAAATAGTTTTGCTGGTAGGTCGTTCCATTCTCTTATGGTCCTATTCAAGAAAGAGAACTGCTTCGCATTTGTCCTTCGTGATCGGCACTTTATCTTGAACTGGTGATCGTTTTTACCAACAAAGCTGGGTTTTGATATGTCCTTCCCAAATTCTTTCCATGCTTTTTCCCCACTTATAATTTTAAACATGCCACATAGCCTGCTTCTTTTCCTCCTCTCTTGTAAACTCTCCCACCTTAGAACTCCGAGCATTTCTGAAACACTTTCCGTTTTTTCATGCTTTCCCAACACATAACTAGCAGCTTTCCTCTGCACCCTCTCCAATTTCTTGACCTCTCCTTTGAAATGAGGGTCCCAAACAAGAGATGCGTACTCTAAAGTGGGTCGTACTAGAGTTGTATAGGCCAATGGATTTCTTTAAGAGCGACACAGAGAACATAATCTTAGAGCCACACTATATTTCCAGGTCCGACAGAAGCGATAAATTAAGAGAGATTTTTTGCCGAACGGATAGATATGGGAATTCGTTTTTCCCCCGAACAGTAAAGGAATTTAATAAACGCTTGTCCCATCCTCGTTAGAGCACTTCTTTTTTTTTTAATAGCTGTAAACGGCTGGTGTCCTAACACCCCCTGCCACACGCCTTTTAGGCGGCTTGCGGGGTATTATGTAGATGTAGATGTAGATGTAGATTTCTTTCGTGGCCCTGGTGCTTCCTCTGAGGTTTCTCATCACCCAGTGCAATACTTTAAAAGATTTTTTTTCATGTCATGTATGGAATTCGATTCCTCAAGAGTTAAAAATATCTCAACATACAATAATTTGTCAAAAAGTCTTTGCCTTCTTTTTATTTTCATGATACCTGAATTATATAAGCGTCCGCAACTTGCAATTTATGGGTTTGTATGTTTTTTGTCTGGTTTTTGATTTTGTTTCGTGTTTTTGGAAATCTGTATAAAGGTGGTTGTTTGAGTGTTTTATGATTTCTTCTTTTTTTATGTTAACCTTCTCAGTCGGAGTGTTTATTATTATGTATTTATTTAGGCTCCAAAGGAAAGGATTCCTAGAGCCAATAAAAATTATTTATTTATGTTTCGAGAAATACTATCGTTATTATCATTCCTGAACCGACGCTTTTCCTTATCTATATTAATCGTATTGTGAATGCAATAAAAAACTGTCAAATCTTCATCTACATCTACATAATACCCAGCAAGCCGCCTAATAGGCGTGTGGCAGGGGGTGTTAGGACACCAGCAATTGTACATAAAAAGGATATGCTCTATCGAAATTACGACTAACATTTATAAGTCATTTATTGTTATCGGGGGAAAAAGGAATTCGCACTATCTATCCGTTCGGCAAAATATATTACTTGATGTATGCTGACGAAGTAGCCTTAATTTCAACCCATTACGACAAAAAGATAGCCATTACTTACATGCAATAATATATGAATAGTCTATCCTGCTGGTCTCAACATTATGATAAGATCATCAACTCAGGTAAGTCCATTGCAGTACAGATCTTTTCTCAGGAATTTAGAAAGATCTACTGAATATTTGTTTCCTTGAGCCGCAATTTCCACGCAGGAAATGTTACTTGTATTTCTCTAAGTGAGAGCCATTGCCACAGGTCATTCCGAATAAATATTTTGGTATTGTTATTTATCAGCATTTAAAATTTGATATTTAATGAAACTTATTTTATTTTTCAATATAGTCTCCTTGTAGATTACTACATTTGGTCGAACCATATTCTAGTACCTTGATCCCACCTAGAAAATGAGATTTCCTTAGGCCTGCAAAATAGCTGTCAACTCCGGCAATCATTTCTTCATTTGAAGAAAATTATTTTATCCACCAGGTCCACCATTTAAAAAATTTCAGTTTTGGGAAGAGATAGAAGTCTGACGGAGTGAATAAAGCGGAAGTGGCAACAATTAATACCATAGTTCGTGTTATTTTGCCATGGCGACAGCACATGTGTTCATACGCGCATTGTATTGATGGAAGATGACTTTGTTCCTTGCTAAACCTGGCGGTTTAGAGAGTAGAAAGAAGTCAGCGTAGTATTCTCTAGTAATTGTTTGCTTGGTGGGGAGACAATCTATAAACAGAATCCCCTTCACATCCCAGAACACTGATGCCATGACCTTTCCAGTTGAAAGAATTGTCTTTGCTTTCTTTGGTGATGGATAATCATCATGTTTCCACAGCTTTTACTGTATGTTTGTCTCTGGGAAATAGTAATGGACCCAAGTTTCATCTTTGGTCACAAACCGTTGCAAAAAAACTAGTTCGTTTCCCCTAAAACGGGTCAAACATTGTTCCGATATATCCATTCTCATGAGTTTTTGATCTAGCGTCAAGAGTCGCGGCAGTCATCTAACAGATAATTTTTTCATTCCTAATTTTTCAGTTAAAATATAATATACCCTTTTACATGACAACTGGCAAGCTAGAGCAATTTCGCCCACTTTCAATCGGCGATCCTCCATTACCATTTTGTGCACTTACGCAATGATTTCTGGAGTAGTGACACTTCTTGGCTGACCTTTGCGCGAACCATCATCTAAGCTCTCCCGACCAAATTTAATTTCATTTGTCCTCTTGGCAACAGTTGACTATGAAGGAGTAGCGTCCCCTACTGTATTATGGAAATCGGCATGAATGTTATTTGCTTTCATAACTATTTTTATGAAGTACTTAATCACTGTACGAACCTCCATTTTTTCCATCTTCGCAAATCACTATGCGGGAACAACAAAAAAGTCGCGTCAACGCCACAGTTCTTTTCCACGAGCATTGACGTGGTATGTGTTTACAGCGAACAGTCCTATGGATATCACATGAAAAGTTCGTTGCACCAGCGCTGACAACTCGTGGTGATTCCGAGAACTTTTCAAACCACCCTCGTATCTATAGGCAGTAAACGCGATGTCTCGAATTTTCGAAAAATGCTGCAAAATCCCCGCTTCATCGTGTGACTAAGGGTCAAAGAAACATCGTACAACTCAGGCTTCAGATGTTTCTTCAGTAAAAACCCTTTTTGATCATTTTTAAATACCCTTGCTAAATAAATCTCTGATACGGCTCTAGAGGGAGGGTTAGGGTATATCCGGAGAAGGGGGAAGAAGAAATTCTTCTGGGATTCGTTCTTCTTTTTTTTCATTTCCTAATTTTTTAAAAAATATCTTCTCGAAGATGAGCAAGATTTCCAATTAATGCAGTCGACTTAATTATCGGCCTCTTCGAAAGCCACTCCATCTGGTGGGAAATCTGCGGAACCAACCCCACCAATTCCTCCCCCATAAACCGTTCCACTACGTCACAGCCATTGCTATCCCATAATTCTTTTCTCAGCCCTCTCCACCGTCGAAAAAATACACTGCTACAATGAACCCTGTTTTCAGATACCACACCCTCACTGAGTCGTGCATCCTGAATTAATTTTATTTGAACAAATAGATGAATTAACAATTGGTTAGACCGATACTTAATCTTAGAGACGAGAAGTTAACTCTTTATCGACCAACGTATCTCTTGCGATACAATCTTCCAACCTGGCTAGCGGATGAGATCCCCACTTATTATATGTCCATGTATATTTTCTATGCGACACATATTTAAAGTTTCGAGAACATGCGTGATATAGTCGTATTTCTGTCTGAATTTCGAGAATATGTATGATGTAGACATATTTATGCTTATGGCAATTGGAATTCTTAAAAAAAGGATGGAAGAAAAGAATCAATTATTTTTTTATAAATTCATGAAATTAAATTATAGTCTTTTCATTTGTTTTCAATTTTGCAGAACCAGGAACCGAGTCGCAGACATTTCAATGTCTGGTTCAAAACAAATACTCTTATCTCTTAAGATTTTGGAAAATAATAACATCTTCATATATAAAAGAGAATGCCTGTTTGTATGTCCGCATTACATTTCCATTCGGCAACATGGATTGCAACCAAAGTTAGTAGGTAGGTGCACCTCATGCTCTCAAAGCCCGGGGTACAACTTTTGAGTACGTCCGACGCGTCAATAACCCCTTAACTCTTTACCGTTTGTTACGTCACATCATACAACTCCTGCGGTTGGACATCTTGCAGGGAAGGCACACACCTCTTAACACGTTTAAAGGGAACCCCTAAATTAAATAATATTCCCCACTCGTCGCAAACCTTTTTGCTGAAGTACGCGTTCATAGGAGGTTTTCGGTCTACGCACGTGCGTACACATAAAACGATCAATCTTGTTTATTTTGTTTATTTGTTTGTATATTTTCATTTCCCCGAAAACAGTTCATCAGGGATATAACATGCAACAAGGACTATCACATACAACCATTCCCTGAGTAGGGGTTACCTACCCAGACTCGAACCCGCGACCTTCGGTTTGGCAGGCGAAAACTTATCCCCGCCGCCACCGAGGCCGGCAAAGTGGAGTGCGGTATGAGCTGATCCGGTTCGCGGTACACGGAAAATGTTTTTTTCCACTGTTTTCTATTACATTTGTAACAGCAAACCGCACCTTGAATATGCAGCGATCGTATGGGATCCGGTGCGGAAAGCCTTAATCCGCGAACTGAATAAAATACAAAGGAAGGCTGTGCGGTTCGTCAATAACTTCTACGGGCGTACAGACAGCGTTACTCAGATGTTAAGCGAACTAGGCTGGGAGCCGCTGGAGACTCGGAGGCTGCGCGCTAGGCTTAGATTGCTTGAACAATTGAGAATGGATATCTTTTAGAGCGACACGGAGAACATAATATTGCAGCCACACTATATTTCCAGGTCCGACAGCAGCGATAAATTAAGAGAGATGTTTTTCCCGAACGGATAAATATGGGAATTCGTTTTTCCCCCGAACCATAAAGGACTTAAATAAATCATAGTCCCAACTTCGTAGAGCACTTCATTTTTATGTGTAAACGGCTGGTGTCCTAACACCCCCTGCCACACGCCTTTTAAGCGTCATGCGGGGTATTATGTAGATGTAGATATATATACCATCTTCACACCTACTATGTTCCTTTACCTAAAAATTCTGCCAAGTGACCATGTATTCCAATTTTCTCGCATATTTGGGTATCATCCTTCCCTATAACGCCCGGTCGCCTGATAGTATTACTATAATTACTTCTATGAAACGAGAGGTGCTACCAACCGATGCCGCATGAACAGCAAACCGCAAGGAAGTAATATAAGTACAGCATCGACCCACACGTTACGAGTCGATGACGTCATCAACATATCTGCCAAAGGGTCAGTCACGTAGTATTATAATAATTTTGACTCAAGGAGAAGAAGCTAACATTATTAATCCTCACCAAGGATAGAATTTCCAAAATCGAAAGACTTGATTTCAAGAGAGGATGTGAAATATTACGAATGAGAGAAAGATTAGCACAGGAAGGATATTGGACAAGGCAAGCAAAAAGGAAAGAAAAAAAAAGACGATAAGTCGGAAGACCGCCGGGGAGACCTCTATTGACGTAAGGATGAACTTGGCGAGGGCTTGAGGGAAAAAATGAGCAGCGAAATTAAAATTGCGTTAATTAAGATGAGGGGTTGGTTGTAAGTGAGCAGGGAAGGAAAGGGGTGAGGGTTTCTTTTTTTTTTTTAAAAAAAGGGTATGAGAATGTTGGAAGAGGAATGTGGCTGAGAAAAAAATAAAAGAACTCTTCGATTGATTACTATTCCGGTAGGGCAATTATTCCTCTAGACGGCGGAAGCAGGCGAAAAAATTATTTGAAAACTTTTTTTTCTGCTTGCTTCCGGTCAAACCCCTATAATGTACTCGATGAACACCAAGGGTACGGACGTTTCTCAGGCTAAGGATTCGCATCAGAAACACAAATAGGGACCAATGAAGTCTTCTTCAACGAAACTTCGTAGGTATATTAACCCTTAAGTAATGGTGCGGTTTTTTTTATACATTAGTACTGGCTTTGTGACATACTATATACCCAAGTTATTTATTTAAAATTTCTTAATAACTACTAACATTTTGTCAAAACCACCATTCCTTTTATCCGAAATTTTAAATCGTTTTCAACGGTTGTGGAATTTAATATTTTGTTTTTTTCGATATTCGATATTCCTTTCATATTTTTAGAAAAACTCATATTTTTTGTGAAAACGCAGAATCTTATTAAACTTTCTCTTCATTCAGGTCCAGGGAACTTATAATTCAATTATTATAACAAAATGCAAAATAATAAAGTAATATACACCACTTCACTTCACAATTTTGCCGTTAAGATTGAGGCGATGAGATTAGCATTTAGTAGAGAAGGCCACTTACCAGATTGAGGGTTAAATAAGGTAATCAAATCAGAAAGATAAAAAAATTCCATAAAATATACACGATTGAAGGTTATTCAATATTATAGCTTTATCATTGATTTTGGTCATTTCAGCTCATTCTCCAGTATAATGTGGTGAAGAAGTGACATTGAGTAAGAAAATCAATAATATTTCGTCATTTCTACGACAGAATATGCCATTAAATGAATAATAGGACGTAAAAATTACACACCTCTTATGAAATACATCAAATCAATAATGTTCTTTGAAATGAATCTACACTTATTAAAATTTATCACGTCCTTCAGATTGTTATTCGAAATGATTTAAATGATACGGAAAAATGATTTCCATACCATTTTTACATGATGAAAAATATGTAAGATACCAATAAAATAATGAATATCCTAAGAATAGGCAAAAATATTTACAATAGCAACCAGGAAACTACTCATTGACTCACGCAAAACTTTAAATATTCAAATTATTAGCTGTTACATGATAATGATAAATATAAAGCAGCAAATAACGTCATTCACGTCATAACAATGAACGTAAATACTTATCTATCAACCAGTAAAGTAATCATTAACACATCTACTTCGTTGAAATTCAAAATACATTCAATACTAGAAAAAAAAACTTCAATAAACTCTTGAGTGTTTTCAAATTTATCCTCTTCTTAGAAATAAAATAGACATTGTGTTAAGACCATTTTCAAAAGAAGGCAAATTACGGATATTGACGTAGTTGTGGCTACTATCTAACTTATCCAACATCATGGACACTGAATTGATAGTCTATACCACAAGGACGTCAACCGTCGTCCATTTTATGGTGTTAATTCCGTTGTTACCTATCAACCATTAAAGTAATCATTAACACATTTACGCTGCTGAAATTCGAAACATTACTCCATATCAGAAAAAAATTTAAATAAATTCTAAAGTGATCTCTAATTTTTCTTGTTCTTATTAATTATTAATTTGTTATGTTAGTTATTAATTTGTCCCGAAACAAATCACAAATCTAGAAGTCGTTTTGGCTTACATCACAACCTATACCTTATGGATACTGAATTTATAGTCCATCCCACTAAGATGATATACGTCGTCCATTTTAGGGAGCTAATTCTATTTTTAACTGTCAACCAATAAAGTAATCATTAACACATTCACCTTACTGAAATTCAAAAAATTAGTCCATACTAGAAAAAAAGATAAATAAATTTTAGATTGATCTCTAATTTTTCTTGTTCTTATTAATTATTAATTTGTTATGTTAGTTCAATCGTTGAAGGACAAGTGGAAGGTAAGAATGGAAAAGGAAGACCTCGAACAAAATATATGGAACAAGTGAAGAGAGATGTGAAAGAGAAGAAATACGTAGGTGTGAAAAGATTAGCTGATAGGAGAATAGAGTGGAGAGCTGCGTCAAACCAATCCTAGGATTGTTGACCAATGATGATGATATGTTAGTTATTAATTTGTCCTAAACAAATCACATTTCTAGAAGTAGTTTTGGCTTACATTACAACCTATACATCACGGACACTGAATTGAAAGTCCATCCCACTAAGATGATATACGTCGTCCATTTTAGGGAGCTAATTCTATTTTTAACTGTCAACCAGTAGAATAATCAAAAATTCAAAATATTAGTTCATACTAGAAAAAAGTTTACTAAATTCCAGAATGATCTCTAATTTGCCCTGTTCTTATTAACTATTAATTTGTTATGTTAGTTATTAATTTGTCCAAAAGCAAATCACAAATATAGAAGTAGTTTTGGCTTACATTACAACCTAAACATCATGAACACTGAATTGATAGTCCATCCCACTTAGATGTTATACGTCGTCCATTTTAGGATGCTTATTCTATTTTAAACTGTCAACCAGTAGGGTAATCATTAGCACATTTACGCTGCTGAAATTCAAAATATTAGTTCCCACTAGAAAAAAGTTTAATAAATTCCGGAGTGATCTATAATTTTCCCTGTTCTTATTAACTATTAATTTGTTATGTTAGTTAATAATTTGTCCAAAAACAAATCACAAATCTAGAAGTATTGTTGGTTTATATCTAAAGCCAAAAAGTTGGTTTTTAAAGCCAATTTCGGCTTAGCGGGACCAGAATGTTTGTTTTCATTTGAAAATTTAAACTGTTGTATAAACATTATTTCTTGTTTGTACATAGTTATAAAATGAATAAATGAGTAAATTATTATAAGACAAAAAAAAACCTATACCTCATGGATACTGGATTCATCCTTGCTACTGGGATGTTATGCGTCGTCCATTTTAGGATGCTGATTCCATTTTTAACTGTCAACCAGTAGAGTAATCATGAACACATTTACGCTGCTGAATTTCAAAATATTAAGAATAAGATTAAAAAAGAAATGTCCTCATCAAAATAATAAGAGTAAATTTAAACGAGCATAATTTTATTCATGGCAAAGGTTACGATGATCTTTACCCTTTGACATGTTTAGAAGACACATATACAAGACAAAAAGACAAGAAAATCACAAATCTAAAATTGGTTGTGGCCTATATCAGAACTTGAACCAATGTAACTCAATTAAAATTACATTTCGTTAAACAATTACTATTAACTTCAACACTTTCCCTTGTTGATTTAATTTAACATTTCGTTAAAACAATTACTCTAACTCTTTCCTAATGTAATTTAAATTATTCTTCTTAATTATACACGATGTTGTTTTCTCTTTTAACTTATTTATTTACCTGCACTGTTAACTAGTCAACAGCTTCAAGAGTTAATTTACACGAGTATAATTTTTTTCGTGCAAAAGATTACCTTGATCTATACCCTTTGACATGTTTAGAAGACACAAATACAAGACAAAAAGACAAGAAAATCACAAATCTAAAATTGGTTGTGGCTCAAATATCACATCTTAAACATGATGGATACTGAAATGACAGTCCATACCACTTTGATGTCAACCTCTGTCCATTTCGGGGTACTAATTCTCTCCAAAGACCGTAAGGTGCAGATTGCGGGGATGAGATTAGCGTGTAGGAGAGAAGGACTCTAATAAAGATTAAGTATCAAGGTAAGTATAAGAGTATATCAAAATATGAGGATAAAAAAACCAAGGTACGATCAAATACATATAATTGAAACTTATTGAATACTATAACCTTTTCATTAATTTTGGTCACTTATTTCTGATTAATGCGTATAATGTGGTGAAGAAGAAACTTCTAGTCAGTTAATGTTTCGTAATTTCTATGACAGAATATACCATAAGTATATTTTACATTATATATTTTAACATCATGCATATCTTACGAAATATATTATAGTAATAATGTCCTTTGAAATTAATCAATGTGCATTAAAATTTATTACGTTCTTTAGATTGATATTGAAAAAGGTACAAGTCATACGGAGATGTTATTTCCTAGCTTTTTTATGATGAAGACGAATGTGTAAGGCACTTATTAAATTGTAATAGTCCTTAATAAATACATTAATTTCTGAACTTTCGACCAGTAAAGTACTCTACAACAACTATAATTTTATTTAGATGATATAAGAAAATACTGTAACAAATTTAAAAGTAGTCGTGGATTATATCACAACATATACATCATGGATACTGATTTGACAGTCCATTCGAAAATGCATGATTCGACAGTTTTATTAATTGACAATTTTTTTGTATTAGGGACGAATTAACAATTTAAAATGGAAAAAGACATTCTATTATTAACTGTCAACCAGTAGAGTAATCATTAACACATTAAGGTTGCTGAAATTCCAAATATTACTCCATACTAGATTTAAATAAATTCCAGAGTGATCTCTAATTGTCCTAATCTTACTAATTATTAATTAGTTGTATTAGTTATTAATTTGCCAAAAACAAATCACATATCTAAAGGTAGTTGTGGCTTATATCAGAACTTGAACATGATGGATACTGAATTGATAGTCCATACTACTAGTATTTCATCCGTCGTCCATTTTTGGGGGCTAATTCTATTTTTAACTGTCAACCAGTAGAGTAATCATTAACACATTTACGTAGCTGAAATTAAAATATATGTTCATACTAAAAAAATTTTAAATAAATTCTACAGTTATCTATAATTTGTCCTGTTCCTATTAATTATTAATTTGTTATGCTAGTTATTAATTTGTCCTAAAACAAATCACATATCTAAAGGTGGTTATGGCTTACATCAGAACTTGAACATGATGGATACTGAAATGACAGTCCATACCACTAGGATGTCATCCCCTGTCCATTTTGGGGTACTAATTCTCTCCGAAGTCCGTAAGGTACAGATTGCGGGGATGAGATTAGCGTGCAGTATAGAAGGACTCATCCACAGATTAAGGATTCCAGTCAGATACCCAAGAGCGAGAGAGAGAGAGGAGGCACTGTGACTTGGACCGCAAGGAAGTTGGAAACTGCTGGCAGAGGGTGGGAAAGGGTCTTCGGACCCCTTCCTAGAGGGGACGCTGTACATCTGAAGGGGTTTTTCTTTTCGCCAGGGCCGGTAGGGAAATGAGGAGGCCGCTCTGAAGATAAGAAAATGGACGGGAGGCATTAATATTCAGGAGTGTGGAGTTCTTGGGCTATCAAGAAGTCATTTGTCAGTGTTGAGGGGTGGGGTTGGGCGGGGGGGGTCAGAATAGGGGTTTCTAAGGGTACGCCGAGGGTAAGAAACCCTTTGACAGGGTAGGAGGGGAGATGACAATGTCCTGCCCAAAAATCTCCACCTCGTCTACCCTTGCGGTCTTCGGGAAAGACCTTCGAAGCCCTTCGCAGAATTTTGGCGGCATGCACAGAATGAGAACGATATTACGCAGGTAAATAATTTTTTACTAGAGTAATTTTATCAATATTTTTATCAATATTATCAATAAATTCTATCTTATTTTTGTTCTTAATATTGATTTAATTAATTTTCTACTTTTTTCAAGTTTTTCTGTTCTATTTCGTATGCTAGTATTGCATATTTAATTATAAAATTAAATTTATTTTATCTAACGATGGAATACCAGCATATTGTAAGAAACTATTCATGAAAGGATTTATTGGCCTTGGAAATAAATAAATATAAACACCCAATGGCACCTCTGGAGGTGACCGATGATGCAAGCTTACCCTGAAATGTAACGACATATGAAGTACGTGAGTGGAGATCTGGGATTCCTTTTACAAAATTTACTTTATGCACTAAATGGTTCCTTCCCTTTTAATTTGATGACGACACGATCTCCTTCCGAGACGTTTTACGCTTCTCAGCTCCTGCTAGGCCTTCCGTATTACTTTGTTGTTTAAATTTTCGTGAGTGATTAATTCTTATAAATAAAAACTCTTCCTGATCGAGTCAAAGAAGCGGAACTCAAAAATTCCGGAAAAGCGGGCTAGAATTTCCAAGTATTCTATTTGTGAAATAACAGGAGAAGGGCTGGCTGGAAAATATCTATTGGACTTCCTTGTCACCTAAGGATTTGTTTTGTAACGAAAGAAATTATCCTGGGAATCGCTAAAGATTAAGAGGCTGCGCGCGCTGGGCTTAGAATTCTTTATTAGTTGAGAATAACTATCTTTCAGAGCGAAACGACAGAGGTTGTGCGAATTAGGCTAAGAGTCGCTAGAGACTCAGAGGCTATTAGTCTTTGATTGCTTCAACAATAGGGTGGTTTCCTATTTTTTTTATTGCCTAAATCGAAAGGTTCTTACTCCTGGAGTACGTATTTCACGCTCTTAGATTTTTAAATGACGATATCTATTTTTCGCGATTAAATGAAAAGTGAACATTTTCAAGTGCGCGAAAACGCGACGGCTAAGTATGAATGCTGGGAAAACCCCTTGTGACGTCATTCTGGTTCCCGCTGCTGCAAAGTGAGGTGACCTTGGGGCGTGGATGTGTGCGCCGCTGCGATGCAGGTTGCTAGCAGGTAGAAGAGTACCCTGCTAGCAGGTAGCGCTTGGCTTAAATAAGGATTATTAATACCTTATCAAACGAAGGAAACTTTCCGACCATAACCAGTTTTAAAAGGTGATTATTAAGGCATGTTTCCCTGAGCTCTGTGCCTCATGCATACATTGGTCATCTCAGACAGACGATGTAAAACTCCTATCTACTCGTACAGAAACTAGGCCCCTGTGACGTCACCTGGAGTGGCATCGCATGAGCGCCAATCTGGCCTTTTTCAAATGCGGTTAAAGTTGACCATTAGCGTTCATTTAAACTGGGGTTTCTAAAACCAAATAATTTGTATATTATTAATACACTTATGGTGGGTAATGAATCGTAATCAATGCCTTTCGTTTTCTTTGATCAAGGAAACTACCCTATTGATGGCGTCATAATAAATCCACTTCTGTGTTGTCTCCGTTGTGCAACGAAACTTCTGGAATCCTTCAGCCGGGAAGAAGGGGGTTGTATAGGGGGATGAGGGCTAAAGGCAGCTTCATCTCCAGGCCATCTGTCGCCCTTATATCACTCCACTCCCCCTGATTTTAATTCCACCCTAGTGACAAGACGTCCACCCTTGTCCTCAGCGGAGGGCAGCGTGCATTAAGATGAAGAAGCCAGCCTATGTCTTGCTTACGATGACTCTCCCACAAGGGACAGCCGTGGATAAGGATATTGTCAACTGCCCTTACCCTGTATCTACCGATTCGATCGATAGATTTTTTCTTCCTCATAGGAAAATCTACTAAAATTGGTAGTATATTAATTGTGTAAGCATGGTTTCGTTAGTAGTAGGACCTGCCCGCCTTTGTGACGGTGCAGGATTCCTCGTCCCTTCCTTCCTTCCCCGTCCTTTCCCTGGAGGCGTCGTCGGGCTCCTATCGCGGCGGCGCCTCCTTTCCTTGTTCCTTCCGTCCTTCCCCTTCTGGTGGCAGAGGAGAAAAGCTAATCGCTTATAGTCCCTGCCCCAGGAGTGTATCCCGCGAACCCGACCCAAGGGTTTCGTTCCTATTGCCCCTACCCTGTATCTACCGATTCGATCGATGGATTTTTCTTCCTCATAGGAAAATCCACTAGGATTGGTAGAATATTAATTGCGTTTCGATTGGTTTCGCTAATAGTAGGGCCCCCTTCGCTTCTATAGCGTTGGGGTGTTTTTCCCTCCTCACGTCTCTTCCGTTCCTATCCTTATCCCAGAGGCGTCGACGTGCTCCCATCGCGGCGGTGCCTCTTTCCTTTTTCCTTCCTCTCCTCCCCCTCCCCGGTTGATCGGGCGTATAAGCCACTGGCTTGGTTCCCGGCCCCGGTGCGTTGTATCCTTAGAAGGGCTTCCCTGAGCCCTCACACGTTGTCGTTACAAAAAAATACCAATGTCTTCATCATAATCACTCATCAATTATAGGATGTTTTTAACTTGTAGCTCTACATTCCTCTCCTATATCTGCTAGCCTTTTCTTAGCGACGTACTTTTTCTCTTTAATATCCTTTATAATTCATAGTTTTGTGTAACTCATTCGGGTCCGTCCCTTGTCCCTTCCACCCGTCCTTCTACCATTGTTTTCATCGGGCCATCATTACTCATTATATGTGGACGACAAGAGGAATAAACAAAGGCTGAGATGAACTGGCAAGATGAAGTGTTTACGTGCTTATGGCAAGAACTTTGGAAATTGATGTAGAATCAAAAAAATTGATAAATTTCGCTGTTATTCACTGTCATTCACTGTCATCTAACGATCTGATCGTTGGATTATTCTTCCTCATAGAATAATCCTCCGAGGTCGTAAGAATATTAATTGCGTATGCTTGGTTTCGCTAATAATAGTAGGGCCCGCCCGCCTTTGTGACGGTGCGGGATTCCTCGTCCCTTCCTTCCCTATACTTTCCCCGGAGGCGTCGTCGGGCGCTCATCGCGGCGGCGCCTCCTTCCTATCTCCTTCCCGTCCTTCCCCTTCTGGGTGCAGAGGAGAAAAGCTAGCGCTTACAGTCCCTGCCCCCGGAGTGTATCCCCGCGAACCCGCCCTAGGGTCTCGTTTCCACTGCCCTTACCCTGTCAAAGGGTATCTGGATCTCGCCTTATCCTTAAAAGACCCACACCCTCTACGCTGTTTAATTACTTTATAATAGTAATAATTTGACTTGGGACGATACCGATAGCGGTATCAAGTATCGGCCATTTTACCGATTGAAGTAATAACCGTTTTGAAGTGAAGTGGTGTACATTACTTCATTTTCCATTTTGTAATAATAATTGAATTATGATTTCCCAAGACCTGAGTGAGGAGAAAATTAAATATTATTTTGCGCTCTCACAAAAAAATGAAAGTTTTTTTTATAAAAATAGGAAAAAAAATATTAGATATTAAGAAATATCAAAATCTCATAACCTACAAGTGTTGAAAACAATTTAAATGTGCTAGGTGTTTTTATAAAAATATGACAAAATATTAAATACGGAAAATATCAAAATCTAATGATCTTCAACTGTTGTAAACAATTTAAACTTTCAAATGTGAATGGTGGTTTTGACAGAGTATCAGTAGTTATTAAGATATAAAATAAATAACTTGGGGTTGATTTAAAGGCCAGTGCCATCGCCTAAAAAACCGCGCCAGTAGATAAGTGCCAATAAAAATACTAGAGGTCTAGAGAAAAAATAACACCACCTTTAAATATTTTTATTTATCCTGGAAAGGGTTCATTGGCGTGGAGTCCATCATTTTCCACGTCCGAACCCTTAATAGGGTCTTTCACAGGGTTCCACTCTGTTCCTTCCCTCGTTATGAGCCATCAGTCATAATTGTAACGGACTCCTTAGAAGCCGAAGTCGTCCATCGCCTACCGACCGAAAGGCCTTTGATTCAATTCACCCAAAACTTCCTCCACCAGCATCTGCCTAATGTCCTCCCAACTCGCTCCTTGCGCCCCGGCGCCATCTTGCTCCCCTCACACGCACACGTCACAAGATGGTTCCCCCTCCCGTTGCGGTGCGCACAAATTCATTCAATTGTCTTCCCCTGCGCCTTCGAACTACGGTGGTCTGGACGGCGAACTACGCTCCGTATTCCGAGGGACTACTTTTTTTAGCAAACCTCGAACTCCTCCGCGCAAGTTATGTGGGATGTTCCTTTGTTAGTGGATTAGTGTCCTTGCTCGGGCGGTAATCTCTTAACGCGGTCCTAACCAGGGTAGCCTTGTATTGCGTCGGAAGGCAATGAAATGGACCAATTTGTCACATGTCATCCCGGGCGAGAATCTTCGCAGTATATAAATAGATCTGATTCATTTCATTGACAGGGTTCTCACTCTAACTGCATTATAAAATTCACGGTTTTTTCCAGGTTTTCACGGTCTAAATGTCATAAAATTCACGGTTTGTATATCAGGCATTTTAGGTAGAAATATTGATCACGTAAGAATCATCGGCCGCACTTTAACTAAAAATGTAACTAACGCGACAGATGCCTTGATTGCAAACGCAACAATGACAGTTCTATCTCTCATGACGTCACCTATCGTTAGCAAAATTCATGTCCTGCTAAAAGGGTGTGAGTGGGAAAATGGAGAGAGCAGGGTGGCAGGGAAGTGAAGAAGTAGGGTCTGATTTTTTGCCAGGGTTAACGTCTTCGAATCGTAGGCTTAAGGTCAATGTGCCATCATGGCACACACGGACCAATTAATAGTTGCGGTTTCGAATACACGTGTGCAGGTAAATGCATGGACATGTGAATGACGTTGAAACATGATTGAAGTATCGTTTTTTTTCTTTTAACCCGTCTATCGTAGTTCTACAATCAAGTTTGAGATATTTTTAAGGTTTTATGACGAAATTCACGGCTATTTCCAGGTTTTTTTCACGGTATACGAAATTCACGGCTTATTCACGGTTTTAAGGTTTTCACGGTTGAGTGGGAACCCTGATTGATGCATACTGGCAACAGGAATATCAGGAAAGATCTTCAACTGTGTCCAATTTTGACATATTTGGAATCGCACTTTAAAAATTCGAAAATTCATTCGCTGCCACCAAAAGCTCTTTATTAGATAATCTCTGGGACTACGATATGCCCGATAAACCAAATTACAGTAGATTCCGTTTAATGGGTCCACCGGTTACTTGGGGCAGCCGCTTTATTGGGGCAAATCTTGAAGAACAGAACCCAATAGAGGAATATCCCAGAGTTTTCTCCGCTTGATTGGGACAGCATTCCGCTTTATTGGGCCATGAGTCGGCGACATAGACTCTATACTCGCGACGAAATTAAAATATTTTGTTTTCAGAATAATATTTTTTTATAATTTCCTCCTTTGATTTACTCTTACTTTTCAGAAATGTTCCTATTTTTGCCCTTTTTTGAAAGCTCTTGTTGTTATACTATCCGCAAGAGGATAATACTTTTCTTTAATAGGACTTAGTAAAAGATATTCATTCAGCGTCGCCCGTGGCTGTGAAAAATATTTTTAACAAAAGTGTAATAATTCTAAAAAATGATAATAAAATACCTAAACTCACTGATTTATCAGTCAAATTAATAGTTTTATAAACTAATGTTGCATTATAAACATTCTTCAGTCTTCTTTCCATCGTTTCAACGTTTGTTTATGCCCATATACTGCATAGTTCGCCTAATTGGGGCAGCCGCTTGATTGGGGCAAAGTGCACAAGTCCCGATTATTCCCAATTAACCGGAATCTACTGTACCTCTATCCCAAATGTGCCCTAAACCCTACCCACATCCCAATTCCCGAATTACCCTGATTAACAATGCCATGACATTTAGCTGCATGAAACTACAAAAAAGGAAAACACCCCGGAGACAGGCTGGGAACTGTGGAAAAATAAGGAGAGATACGTGCGAGTGAGTTGATGTATACTGTACATCCATGAAATGAATCAGAATTTGAAAAAAGTTTGTGCGCGAGATCCTTATATCATTTCGCAACTTTCCCGCATAGGGCAAATTTGATCAGGAAAAAAAACCTTTTTCGGCCCACCCTAATGTATAGGTCTTAAAGAATATTAAATCTTAATTTTTGCCAACGCTTTGGTATATTTATAAACATTCATTAGGACTACGAATTAATACGAGTACATTAATTTGACATATAAAAGGTACATAAGGTTGTAACAATGTTTTTTACTACGTTAAAATGGATTTTTAAATTAATTTTTAATTAATTGCGAAGAAAATACTAGATTTTGAGACATTACTATTTTTCTACAAATCAAACAAGGTAACCCGTGGGAAAATGTCACACATCCAGTTGGATTTTATTTTTTATATTTTTGCCTGCTTATCTTACGTTCAGTTATGGATAAAACTGGTTTTTTACTATTTTTTGGAAGTTTAGATAGAGAGAAAATAGATAGAAAAATATTTATTGTCCAGCAAAAATTCCCCAAGACCAATAATAATATTAAATTACATAAAAAATGACTATATTCTCTTGATCAATAAAAAATAATCTTTGTTAATCAAGAGAACATACAATCATTTCAAAAGCAACACTAAAATTCGATTTTTGTTCATCAACAAACATTTTTCTTTCGGGGAATCAAAACCTATTCGTGCTTCAGAGATTTCTCCAAATGACGGGTTTCAATGTAAATTATTATTTTCTGAATATCTTTACTTTCGATAATAATACTAATTATGAATTCTTATTAATAAAAAAATCACTTAATCTATGCATTAATGTCCGATTTTCACGTAATCCATCCCGTAAGGTTTCCCGGTAGGTTCCACGGCAAATTATTCTTTCCTGAATTTCAATACTTTGGATAGCTATATTAATTATTAATTCTTATTAATAAAAAAAATCACTTAATCTATGAAGCAATGCCCGCTTTGCACGTAATCTATCCCGTAAAATTTCCCGTTAATATATTATTTATTGAACTTCGCTTGAATACTATTACTTGTAAATAGTTTCAGTTAATCAAGAGAAAATAGTCGGTCATTTTAAAAGCAACACAAATACGATTTTTGATCCTCAACAGAGTATTTTTTTCCGGAGAATCAAAACCTGTCCGCATTGTCGAGGTTTCCACAAATAATAGGTTTCACGGTAAATTTTTATTTTCTTAATTTCAATACTTTCGATAGTAATACGAATTATGAATTCCTATTAATAAAAAAATCACTTAATATATTTAGCAATTCCCGCTTTTCACGTTATTTCTCCCTTTTGTAAGGTTTATTTCAATCATTTGAAGGAGTAAAACTTGAATAATTTTTTTAAACCAAGAGAACATGGGCAAAGCCATTTCAGTATTAACACTTAAATATTCACTTAAGGGATTCACTTAATGGGAGCTTCACAAACCTGTGTGAGTGAGTGCGTGTGTCCCACGCGGACATTTGTTCATTTGTTCAAATCCGCGAGGTGCGTGAGTGAGCTGCGCGATTGTTTAATCTCTTAGTGTTTTATCTTGTTTCCGTGTATTACTCCCGAGTGTACCATTGCAACTTCTCACCCCCATCTGCCCACCAAAGAGTACGGCCCTAGGGAATTAATTCTCTTTCAACTGTTTAACGGCCGTAGTTCTTTCAATCACTTATTCCATCAACAGATTTTATTTATCTGTCGGAGAATAAAATCTGTTCGCATTGTACAAATGGCAGATTTCACGGTTAATTATCCTTTCCTAAATTTCAATACTTAGGGTAGCAATGCAAATTATTAATTGTATTTATTTTTAAAAAATCACCAAATATAATTAGCAATACCCGCTTTTCACGTAAAATGACCTTACTGTGGTCTTTCGCCAGGATTCGCATGCGCCACTCAGGGTACAGGATGCAAGGGTTTTCGGCTAAAAAGGGTACACCGGCAGTGCCATCCCCATGCGTCCACACCCTTTTTCGGAGCGCTAGGGTCTCCGCCAAAGGGGTGTCGGCTGAGGTTGACGTCAAGTGCCGGCCCTAATTTCACTTTGAGAGAAGTTTCAAAGTTTGTACCACCAGGGGTCAGGCTTATCAAGTTAGGCCTCCCTTCCCCCCTCCCCCTTCCTCTCCTTTTCCGCGCGGAATTGTGGGTAGGATGGCCGTCTTGTCTTCTGTCTCCTCCCATCATCTATTTCTCTTTAGCCGTCCGCCCTCCTTCTTCCTCTCATCCGACTTCATCATCTCCCGTTCGGCAGCCAACTTTGCATCTACGTCTACCAACAACTGTCCGTTGCAGCTAAGCTCCGTTGGAACTAACAACGAGACATCGCCAAAGTGATGTTCAGGATCTGCATGGGGATGTTATTAACTGAAACTATATAGGTATGGTAGAAAAAGTGCCACGGCTTTCTTCCACATAGGACCGGGTTCGAGAGATATTCGCTTGTAAAGATTTCGCGCAGCATGACATCCCTTGAGTAATCGCTACCTCTTAACTACGGCCGTGTTTTTCTCTCTCCCAATTTTTGAAGTCACCGTTACATTTAATCCCCATTCGTTTTATTTAGTTACTTCGCGATTTTTAAAATTTAATATCAATTTATGGATTTTAAACGAAACTCCGAATTGTGCCTTACCACACCGATTACTCAAGGGATGTCATGTTGCGCGAAGGCTTTACGAAATGGTTATAAATGGTTATAAATGAATCACTCAAAGCATTGTCCATCGCTAGGAACAACCTTTTCCCCATCATTGTGGCAGAGGCCAATACCGTAACGGTAAAAGTCATCATTTTTTGAGGCTACCCCCGAATGATGCCATTTTTTGGTGTCTTCGTATGAGCGCAACTGCAGATCAGACGGCCATATAGAGTAAAAAGTAATAATATCGGAGGGCGTAATATCTGGGGAATAGAGCGGGGGGGAGGGTTCAGGCATTCCTATTTGTGCGTTTACAGATAGGTTTTAACGGGTTAACAGATAGGTTTAAACTCCGGCACTCCATTTTCTAGGCACTATGCCAAAATTGCCGAGGAATTTTTGCTGATTTTGCAGTAGGTTAGGGAAAAAAATTAGGTCTCAGAAACAAGTAAAAGTATAAATTCAAAAACTTTAGGAAATCTTTATTAAATGTAGTTTCACCTTTTTATTATATTATTTGACGAATTTTTGTTAATGTGAGTTAATTTTTACAATTTGAATAAAATAGTTGATGTTAAAATAAAATGAATATCGACAATTGTATTATTAGTTAATTGTCAGCATCTAAGAGTGACATTGCATGAAGAGCACGATAAGGCTCTCCGGCACTCTAAGGGTTAAAGTTAAGAAGTTTTACTTATACTATAAATGGAAAAAATTAAAACTTTTAAAAGCGTTTAAAATTGTTCCTCGGTTCATGTACCTTTAGGGTGTATATCGTAAGTTGGCGCACGGGCCCGCGAAGTACCTGAGCCGCGAGTCGACGAAGGCAACTAGCACCCCTTATAAAATTATCAACTTTTTTCCTTTCTCATAACGTTGCACCTCAACAAAATGAAATCCAAGGCCATGTCAGTCGTGGGAGTTCTTTATCGACTCACTTCTGTTACCGATCAAATCTCCAAGAGAGCTATTTTCACCGGTTGCGTTCTCCCAATCCCCGAGTACTGCTCCGTTATTTACTCCACCGCCAGCCCCTCCAACCTTAAAAATTTTAATTGCCCAGTTAATTTCTTTGTTTCAGTAGTCCGACACCGTGTTCCTCACCTCCGTAACTCTTCTCGCTCTGAAGTAATGTCTGCCCTATCATCATTGGTCCCACTATCCTCCCGTAGTAAGTTGCATGATATTTCCTTCATTTACAATGCCTTAAATGCAAGTTTCGATCCTCAGAAATACTGCCTTTCTTTTCACTCCACATTCCCACCCGCTCGTTCCGTAATAACCACTTACTACACCAACCTATATTCTCTCTTTCTCTCTCTCCGAAATATCACTTTCTTTTACATACTCCCTACCTCTTTCAACACCATTTCGAGTACTCACCCTACCCGGGATCTTTCAATGCACATCACATCATTCAAGAGGCAGCTTCGAAAAGCCATCTACTGAATCCATTTTTTTCCTTTTTATATCCTTTTTATAGTTATTTTTATAGTTTACATTTGTTAAAACTGCAAATTTTATGTTTTGTATTCAATGTAAAGGCCATTTTGGCTCTGTTTGAATAATTTAATAAATACATAAAATAAAAAATTAACAAATTTAATCTAAATAGCATATTTGTAAAGTACTGAAAAAGATAAGAAGAATTATATAAAACACGAAGTGCTTCGACCATAAATAACGAAATGGTCGAAATTTAAATGAAAACATTCAGTATAACGGCTAAAAAATAACTTTCGAACATTTCGGGCAATAATGAGATTGCAGAAATTTGGCAATGAAATCGTAATCATTAACATTTTTTGCCGAGAAATCGTTGGTAAATGAGCAACTGAAAAAAGATAGAACTCGAAGATCCTTAGTAAACTTGTACGTAATATTACATTACTAAAAAATGCAAAGGTACAACAATCAATTCCGTAATATTTATAGAATGACATATATATATCTCAGTAGCAAAATTATATTTCTACGAAATATCACTTTAAATTACTACAATGAGAAATATATTTCAGAAGTAATCAGCTTTTTTCGTAAGCTTAGACTTGTATCGCAGCGTGAGATTAAGTAAATATGCAGATAATGAAAAAAATGATACAAATCGGCTTTATATTTCTTTGAGCTAGTAATTTGATTAAAAGAGTGACATATAATCATAAAAACGTCACATACCTCACTTTTCGATCGGATCTTTAAAAAAAAATCAACAACCTCACCGTCTCCATGACAACCAAATCTCCAACACGACAATGAAACTTTGTAACTCCTCAAAAAAAAAAGACTTCTACTGCCGATAAGATCGAAATATTAGGCGATTCTCGAACTTGATCGTTTATTAAAAAACTTATGGGGAAAAAATATATTTAAATGGACTCGATTTCAGACCCATTTTTTCTTAATACTAAAACGGTTTGAGAAAGAGAGTCAATGACATTGAAGGTACTTATTTGTGTTCAATAAGAAAGAGTCGAAATACGGTAGAAGATTAAGTATTTTCATTCACCCTCTCACAAGGAAAAAGTCATTACACATCTTTTTTTCAGTCAATAAAGGCTACTTTTCGTTCATATCCATCTTAGACACAATAGTATTTGAAAGAAACGGAATTGGAAATTCTTCCTTTTCCCGAACGAAGAAGGGATTTTTTTCTTACGACCCTTCCATTGTTAAAGGGTATTCATTCAAACCCTGAACGCTTACGTATTATTGTCCCCGGGGAGAGACTTGCTTCCCACTCAACTGATGAGTGTCTTTTGATATCGAGGAAAAAATTCTTTATCTGTATTAAAAGAACTTCAAAGAGACATCGGAGGTAATTTGACACGATGGAGCCCGACGCTTTTCAACTCCTTTCGAAAGTTTTTTACGAAATGTATCCTCAAGATCATCTTCTTCTTTTCCGTTATAAGGTCCAAAATAAAGGTGGTACATTCTTTGAGATGGTGGTACATCCAGGTGGTGAGGTGGTACATCAAGGTGTCGACTGATTCAACATTAAAGTTGGAATTACTCACTCAATAACTATTCGTAATATGATTTCACCGGCATGATATTCCATGTTTTGCTTGATATTAAAAATTAAAAGTGATGCGTGTTCCTCCGTAGGGGAAATAACTTACCGTCGATGTTATAACCATAAAAAATGCGATTTTATAGCGTTGATCTACGTTTATTGCACTGAAGAAGTTGACGGGGTTGTATGCGAATTTAAAAATATTTTCTATTGATTAAATATTACAAACAATCATTTAAAAAAATAATAATTTAAAATTAAAAACAATAATTTAAAATAAACTAATGTAAACCTTTAAAATAATTTAATCGTAATGAAAGACCTTGAAAAGGATATCGGAAGTACTTTGACAACATGGTGACCATCGCATTTCTGATTTTTTTTTAAACTTCCTCAAAAATTTATGATGCTTGTATCCTCGCATTTCTTCTTCGTATGAGTTATGAGGTCCATGATTTAGACGGTACCTTCTTTGAGACGTAGTAATATCCAGGTGTCGACTAATTCAACATTAAAGTTGGAATTACTCACTCAATAACTATTTTTAATATGATTTCACCGGTATGATGCTCCATTTTCTTTGCTTGATATTAAAACTAAAAGTGATGCGTGTTCCTGCGTAGTGGAAATAACTTACCGTCGATGTTATAACCATAAAAAATGCGATTTTTTTAGCGTTGATCTACGTTTATTGCGATAAAGAAGTTGACGGGGTTGTATGAGAATTTATAAATATTTTCCATTGATTAAAAATTACAATAAATCATTTAAAATAAAAAATAACAATTTAAAATAAAAAACGATAATTAAAAATAAACCAATGTAAACCTTTAAAATAATTTAATCGTGATGAAAGACCTTGAAAAGGTAATCGGAGGTAATTTGACAAGATGGCGCACGTCGCTTTTCAGATTTTTTTAAAAGTTCCTCAAAAATATATGATGCTCGTATCCTCGTATTTCTTCTTCGTATGAGTTATGAGGTCCGTGATTAAGACGGTACCTTCTTTGAGAAGCAGAAATATCCAGGTGTTGACCAATCAAACGGAAGAGTTGGAATTACTCACTGAAAAACACTCATGTTTGTAACATTTATTCCTCGCCCAGATGGCCCAATTTTTTACTCAATTAAAACACCAAAAGTGATTCATTCCATGAAAGAGTACAAATAACTTACAATCGTTTATATTACTCCAAAATATGCCATTTTTTCGTGTTGATAGTATTTTAGTACATATACCCTGCAGAAGAAGATTCTGAGTTGCATGTAAATTTAATAAAATATATAATAATTAAAAAAAATATTAATTTAAGATAAATAATTCTACACGTGCAAAAAGATAACTTGAATAGGATTTGGGAGGTAATTTTACAAGATGGCGCCCGTCTCTTTGCAGCTTTTTTAATTCTTTTTTTAGGAATTTACACTTGCATTCTCCTATTCTTTTCTTTTTATGAGTCTTGCGGTCCTAAGACTAAGATAGTACCTTCTTTGAGGCATATTAATATCCAGATTTTCACCAATTCAACACGAGAGTCATAATTACTCACTCAAAAACACTTGTCACTTGCCGTGGTGCAAATAACTAAAGATCAAGAATGCAATTTTTCGTGTTGACAGTAGCTAAGAGAACACACACTACTGAAGACGATTACGGGATTGTATGTAACTTTAAGTTATTACACATTAATTTAACTTTGAAAGTAATGATTTAAAATTTAAAAAATTTCTACACCTGCATTAACCCATTAGTTCATAGAGTCCGATGTTTCGGACACTCGTGCTTAATTTTTTTCTGGCCTCCAGTTGACTTGTGCTACATTCTGATACTATCTTAAATTACAATTTTTCACACAAAACTATCGCACAAATAAATCACAATTTTTCACATAAAACTATCTTTTCATCAAAGTAAATACTGACCATTGACAAATCTTCATCTTAGGCCACCTTTTCGGTGACAAAATATTCCTACTAATCTACAATGAATCTCTACAACCTTCACGGACTCACAGTTTCTAAAATAATATAATTTTACATCCAAACTTACTTTTCCTCAACAATAATAATAATTGAAAGCCCAAGATGATAACACTGGAATAAATTTAATTTAATTTCTCACAATTTTTTTCATATGAATCATCCTGGTTCTTTTCTGAAAAAGTTTACGAGTTCCTGATACCATTCCAATTGTGTTACTCGTGCTTATAGCGAATACTTTCATATTTCTACAAAAATCTACATCCTAAATATGTTATATTACAATTCCATTCATCCAAGGGGCGAAACCTTTTGAAACAAATATCCGTGCTATATATAAAAAATAATAAAGAGAAATACGCCACTGAGTTCTTCAGGCCAAAAGTAAAAATGGAGCACCTCTCACAGAAGCTACCTAATCATTAAGATATCATAAAGGTCAGAAAATAACAAGCATTTAATACCAATTATGAGGAAAATTTTCGAAGGTTAATAGGTTGAGGACCAGAATGAGGAAAGTCTCCAAGGGGTTTATGAAAGGAGAATGAGAGAAATAGGAAACCCATGCGTACGATGACTTTTTTGTTAGTAAACAAGGAACGCGAAAGCTTTACCGGATGACGCAAAGGACCAACTAACGGTAGATAATGTTATTTATGTAACCGTGTGACAGGTAATACAATGTCTTCGACGCCCTGCTAATATTTTAGTTGACTCCTTAAATTTATCGACTTGAGAAGCATGGCAATATGTGAGATGTGGCATTGAAAGAATTTTCAGTCACCCGCACGGGGCAAGTAAATAATTTTTTATTGCAGTATTTTGCTCAATGGGTTGATAACTTTTATCTCATTTTTCTTCAAAATGTAATTTTTTTTATTTTCTATATTATCTAGTTTTTCTAAACTCTTTTGAATATGTAATCAACACTGAAAACTGACTGACAGATATATCGGACGGGCTTTATTATTTAAACTATTGATTGTAAAAAAATTAAAAATTGCAGAAACAAGTTAAAATGAACCTTATTAGCCAGAATAATTACTTTTTAAATGAACATTTGACAAAAATAACTTCATGCACTAATGGGTTAAGAGAACTTGAAAACGACATCGGAGATAATTCGACAGGATGCCGCATGAAGCTTTTCAAATCTTTCCGAAAGTTGTTTTACAAAATTTATCTTGTGGATCTCCTTAGTCTTTTAAACAGGGTAGTTTCCTTCATCGACGAAAACGAGAGGCATTGATTGCGATACGTTACCCATCACTACTGTACTCATAATATACAAATTATTTGGTTTTAGAAATACCGGTTTAGACGAATGGCAAGGGTCAATTTTAACCTCATTTGAAAAAGTCCAGATTGGCCCCCCATGCGATGCCACTTCACGTGACGTCACAGGGACCTAGTTTCTATACGAGTAGATAGGAGTTTTACATCGACTGAGGTTACCAATTAGTTCATATTAAAAATCCATCTTTATGTATAACATAACGTTACCGTCAGGAATATTTACCGGTTTTTGTTTTTCTTTATTATTTAAAAACAATTTTAGGAAAAAATAGCAATATTTAGGAAGTAAGATATGCCGTCGCATGTTCTCTGATAAATTCTGTGCATTTTGGTACCTCATTTGTAGAGTTTGGTTGCGTATAAGTTGAGAAAAAGGTATCTGTACAGTAGAAATAATATAGAAAATTTACCGCCCCTGACAAAAATACAAATCACACTCTTTCTAATCGGTCTCATTCATAAATTAAAACGTTAATTACTAACCTTGGTAATGAGCTATAACTCAAACCAAACGGTGTCTCTCTCATTGTGTTGTTGTAATTAGGGTGCCACACGTAACCACTTCTTTGTAACCCTGGAGTGGAGGGGTAAACATAAAACTTCTCCTGTCCCTGAACCCCGTTTCATCCAACCAAGGGTCTCGAGAAAAAAGGGGTACATAAGGGTTTTTTCCACCTTCTTTGGTATTCATACGCTGTAAAAAAATGCACACCCTTTTTCGGAAGGGAATGTAGTCAAAGGTCAAGGATATGGTCTTTCTGTGGGAGGAATAAGGGTTGACATATTAGTGTCAAATCTCCCGAGACATTAGCCTCTTTCCACCGCGGCGTAATTACGTTATCGCAAGATGAGAAGACGAAAATTAACAAGAGACTGTCGCAGAAGGGTTGGTTGGTTGCCTTGGCGACGCATTCCGAGGGTTGAATGAGAAAGATACACCTTTTGTTTTCCCTTGCGAGCTCGCGAGGTCTTTCTTTTCCCTCTTTCATGATTGCGTGCGGAGAAAAAAGATGCCGCTAATATCAAGTGTCATCATTTAACCGTAGAAAAATGAAGCTGGTTTCGTTAAGTAGGAGGATAAAGAAGGCTTCCCATCTGCCCCCTTTAATTATTATCTTCAATAATGATAATCATTTCATTTATTCATTGAAAAAAATAAAAACAATATAAGGCAAGTTTTTACAAAATGAGCAAAGTAAAGTGAAATTTGATTACATACAAATGTTATAAATGTAAAAAAATGATATTGACTTTACTTTTTAATATCAGCAGGAGAACAGCAATTTATGCGAAGTCATAACAATATTGTAATAATAAATTAATCACGATGCTTATGTCCTGCTAAGCCATCTAAGGCTTGTCAGCACGTGCCGTTGTTTTACTAATTTAATGATCGGACGTCTTCAAAACAAATCGTTCGGAATAAACCAGTAATAACGATTACAGTATTAACAATTATAATGATACTTTATAAAACATATAATTTACTTTTAGCATAAGGTAATAGATAAATCTAATGTTTAGTGTAATCAAAACAATAGAGTTATGTACTACAGGTGCAAAAGTGAAAATTTGGTTCAATATCAATGTTTTTACAATATTATATAGAATTTTAATGTATGTTCCTGCTAGGCTTATAAGGCTGGTCAGTAGGTTACATTTTTTAAGGAATTAAAGAATTAAATAATGAGAATCGTTATTTAAATTAACTGAACGACTAATTGTAATTGAAATAAAAATATAAATTTTCATTCAGTTATCGGGTGTTTGGAATAGTATTGATACTATTTTAAAATAAATTAGTTATCCAGGTGACAATAAAGAAATAGATTAAAATATAAATGATCCTTAAAATATATTTTTTGTGAATATTATGTGTATTTAAAATTATAAAGTGTGTATTTAAATATCTGCGTACAAAAGAATCAGGGTCAGTAAAGCAAGAAAACACAATGTGAGTACGAGAAATAAAGAAAAGATGTCAAAAGTGCTTCGGATGTTTTTAATAACAGTTTCCTCAAGCAGGTATTAATGAACGCAATATTTTTGTGCCTTGCGCGCGTAAGGTCTTTCTTCTTCCTACTTGATTGCGTACGAAAAAAAAGATGGGGCTAATATCAAGTCTCATTATTTAACATCCACTATCTCATCTCAGCGTCATTTATAAATTTGAAAGCGTGAAATACTTACTCCAGGAGTAATAATCTTTCGATTTAGGCCAAAAAAATAATAGGACACAACCCTATTTCAATGGGATATTTTCAATCGCCCGCCTTGCAATGCAGACCTAGTGCCGTTTGACTTCCATCTTTACGGTGAAATGAAGATGCTGCTGGGAGAAAAGTGTTATCAAACGGGCGCTAAGCTACAGGGGAAAGGCAAAATTCCTTGGAAGTCGTTAGCGGCAACATTCCATGAAGGACATAAAGTTAAGCTTGTCCGCAGACACGATCAATAGGGTGGTTTCCTATTATTTCTTTATCGCCTAGATCGAAAGATTATTACTCATGGAGTACGTATTTCACGCTTTTAGATTTTCGAATGAGGATATCTATTTTTCGCGATTAAATGAAAAGTGAAAATTTTCAAGCGCGCGTAAAACGCGACGGCTAAGTACGAATGCTGGGAAAAGTCCGTGTGACGTATTTATGGTTCCAGCTGTCGCCCTGTGAGGTGACCTTGGGGCGAGGCTTTGAGCACTGATACGACCCAGGATGCTAGCAGGTAGCGCTTGGGTTAAATAAGGATTATTAATTAACCTTATCAAACGAAGGAAACTTTCCGACCTTAGGTAGTTTTAATGGGTGATTATTAAGAGTTGTTTTCTTGAGCTCTGTGCGTCATGCATGCATTGGAAATCTCAGACGATGTAAAACTCCTATCTAATCGTATAGAATCTAGGTCCATGTGACGTCAGGTGGAGTGGAATCGCATGGGCGCCAATCTGGCCTAATTCAAATGAGGTTAAAATTGACCATTGCCAATCGTCTAAACTGGGATTTCTAAAACCAAATAATCTGTACATTATGAATACGCAAATGGTGGGTAACGAATCGCAATCAATTCGTTTTCTTTGATGAAGGAAACTACCCTATTATGGATATAAATCGAAACTCTTACACATGGTGATGTGATCTATCAAATTACTTACTTTTTAATGGTATTCCTTGCAATTACAAACATTATACTGAAAAAATATTGAAAAAAATTGAATCGCATTGAACTCATCTTCGCGTCGTGGACATTTTTTAAATCCACTCAAAAATCGACCATAGTGGCAACAGAAAACAGCCTTTTAGTGGATGGAATTGGGCACCCTCTACACAGTCCCCTACCTCACTGCCTTCAAGAATTTCGCTGCTCAATTTTTCTCACGTTTTTACGTCCACTTCCTCGGTTCACCGACAGGTGGCCCGTCGATCGCTAGGGCTGGCTTCGGGAATATTTACTCGTTTGCCGTATTTGGCGTGACGGTTGGACCCCAGGGGATTGTGGGAAGGTTATGTCCGCTGAGGGGAAACACCACCGGTTAGTGGAGATGAAAAAAAAATGAATAAAGTTTTGCGCGTCAAAGCGAATAAATGTTTGTCTTCCCTCGCGATTTCCGAAAGCGGTCGGAAAAATTCCGTTGGAAAACTCTCTCCTCATCCGTGGTCAAGAATTCATTTATTACCACGTCGTTTTTCTTTGATTGAATGTGTCAGGATTCACAAATTTTCTGAAGTTTTTCTTTCAACCTCAAAATTGTCAATAGTTCAAATTTAGAGGTAAAATATTTAAAAAAAATGTCATTATTATTGGTCAACAATCCTAAGACTGGTTTGACGCAGCTCTCCATTCCTCTATCCTAGTGATGGGCAAAGTCGATCATTTTAGTGATTCAATCCTTATGACTCGAGTCACATAAATGATTCCATGAATTGATTCAATCATTATGATCGAAAAGACGCAAATAAATCAAGATCGAAAAGACTGAAAGGAATCAAGATCGAAAAGACTCAATCAATGGATGTAATAAATCACTTTGAATAATCGAATAAATACTGCCTCATCTGCGAAGAGCATTGGTAACGCTGATTGCTATCCATATTATCATTTCATATACTATTTTCATTGTGAATTCCAAGATGAGTAAATTAGATTGCAAAAATGAAGGAAGTAGTGTCATGAAAATATTTGGGAAGGCAAAACTGCCACAGTTTCTTAACACTAATAGAATAATTTCTAACTATGTATCTCAAAATATAACACAAAATACACCACACACTATGCATGAATCTGATCAGCAGGATAATTTTATGAACGGCATAAATAAAATGTTAACAGCTTTAACTTCTACTTCTTAACTTCCTCCTACAAGAGTCATCTTAATATTTTCCTTTCACGTGTATTTGTGTTATTAATACTGATAACCGCTGAAAAACATAAAAGAAAAAGATTACACAAGTATTCAGATCTTTAAATAATAGTATTTAATTTTCTCACAACTATTTCTGCCCTGTCGAAAAGAGATCAAGCATCGATCGTTCCAAATTTTGAAATAAACTGGAAACCGGGATGATCGATATGAAACCAGAATTCGGAGTGATTGATGATTGATAACCGACTTGTTTAACGAAATGAATCATCAGTCATTTGATTACTCTAGTGATACAATCTTTTTGATCGAATCGTTCATGATCGACCCATCACTACTCTCTCCTATTCGCCAGCCTTTTCATATCATTGTATTTCTTCTCTTTTACATCCTTTATGAACTGCCGTTTATAACTCATTCGGGGCCGTCCCTTGCCCTTTTTCCCTTCCACCTGTCCTCCTACGATTGTTTTCATATTGCCTCTTAATCCTGGCAACTAAGTCTTTATTTTACTTACAAGGAGACGTCACCAAAGCGATGTTCAGGATGTTCATACGGATGTTATTTTCTGAAACTATACAGGTAAGGAAGAAAAAGTGTCGCGGCTTTCTTCCACATAGGCCCGGGTTCGAGAGATATTCGCTTGTAAAGACTTCGCGCAACATGACACCCCTTGAGTAATCGGTGTGGTAAGGCACTATTCGGAGTTTCGTTTAAAATCCATAAATTGATATAAATTTAAAAAAATCGCGAAGTAACTAAATAAAACGAATGGGGATAAAATGTAACAGTGATTTCAAAAATTAGAAGACAGAAAAACACGGCCGTAGTTAAGTGGTAGCGATTACTCAAGGGATGTATTGCTGCGCGAAATCTTTACAAGCGAATACCTCTCGAACCCGGGCCTATGTGGAAGAAAGGCGTGGCACTTTTTCTACCTTACCTGTATAGTTTCAGTCAATAACATCCGCATGCGGATCCCGAACATCACTTTGGCGATGTCTCCTTTTTAGTTTAACTACTTACTTTAACTAACTAAGTCTTGTGCTTAAGGTTTTTAGAAGATTATTTATTTAGAAAGAAATCGATATTGCACCTTAGGAGATGAATTGTAATATTTAGAAATCAGTCAACAATTTTGAAATCAAACTAATACGTATTATCCAATATGTTGTACAAGCTGTCCAGTAAATCAGAACAAAAAATTCATGCATAATTCCCGGTTTTGCAGGGAAATTTTACAAAATTCCAGTTCTCTAAACACAGTTGCAAAAAGAGTGTAGTGTTAGCAGCGTTTGAATTCGCGCTAGTATCGCGGCGGAGGGATACGTCGGGCTGACGACGGATGTGGCGGAAGGAACGCCGCCAGCGTGCGCGAGGAGAAGGAGAACTGACGACGAGCGAAGCCTGTCCGGAGGCGGCATATTGTATGCGAGCCGTGGCCAGAGCACACGCATGGTCGTGTCGTACTTGTGCAAATAAGTGTGTAAAGCCGAGAGTCTCGTGTCATTTTTTAAAAGATCTAACAGTAGCGTAGAAATGGCATCGAATTCCTGAATACCCGAAGTAAACGCGCGAGATGCTTATCGAAACGTTGGAAGGAGACATTGCTCGTTGCAAAACCCAAGAAATCTTCATTAGTGTTTAAGTCCTGCTTAATTTTGCGGAAAAACTCCCCTCCTCGAACGTCGCGGCTTCGTTTAGAAACTACGAAATAACAGAATCGCGTATTATTGGAGGGTGGGAGATAAGAAGACTTGGGAGACCTCTGGCGGCAGCGTTAGTGAGAGAAAACAAAGGAAAAATTACGGGCGCACCGTATAGTGATGGTATATTTTGCCAAGAAGACGTTCAGACAATATAAAAGGAAAAGGTTTCAAGGTTTTGAGGATGGCCGTAATAATCACTAAACTCATTATGTTTATAGGGACGTTTCAAAAAGGGGTTCTCCCTTGCCGGGGATGTAGTTGGAAAAGGTTATGCACAGAGGGTTGGAAATTGCACGTAGCCAAAGGGTATGATGGTGGAGGTGAATTTTACTCTCGTTAAGATAAGAAGGGTTTAAGGAAGGGGGCTGGAATCGTCAGAAGAAGAAGATAAATTGGACTGATAAGGCCTAAAGGTTAAGAAGGAGGGGTCTTTTGACTTGGTTGCGAAAGAGGAAGAGAATTTGATGGTTCGAGACGAATAAAATATCTTTCGTGTGCTCTGAAGGGCGTACTCAAGGTTTTCGTTCAATTTCAGGTTTTGAATTCCTTGATTTCTCAAGGCTTTGGTGATCAAGGTTAAGGTTTTTCATTTATTTTAGGAGATGGTTGGTAAAATGTATACCTTAATCCATTTGTGCATAGCGTCCGATGCATCGGACGGGTGTATTTTTTTTGGGGCTCCAGTTGATTTGCGCCACATTTTATTACTGTATTAAGTTCAAATGGATGTCTGTTCACCCCCCCCCCCCCGCTAATATTTTAGTTGACTCATTGAATATAATGACTCGAGAAGCGTTTATGTGAGACATGGACACGTCCGCTATATCGGACGCTAAGCACTAATGGGTTAATCAATATTTGAGATTGTTTTCTCAAATTGTAAAATTTAAGCATGGCGATAGGTGTACTGTGCTACTTTATTAATTAAATATGCTCATATTGTCTATTGAAGATAGAAAAATTAATTACATTTTATATAATTCACAGTGTCCGGAGACATCTGATAGAAATGTTTTAAATCCATGAGAATAAAATATTTTACCATTTCATATTTTAATATTCTTACATTTCATATTTTGTACATTAGTCCGTTTATATTATCAATTTTCAAAATGTATCATGTTAACTGAAGAAATTACAGCCACGACAAAACTGTTGTTGCTATCATCGTCGTCATGGCGAATTTCGATCGCAAAGACCGATGTTTTTATTTCCCTCATTTATTTGGCTAATGATGCTTTTATTTTGCCATATCCATCCTTTATATTATTTCTACTGTATAGATACCTTTTTCTCAACTTATACGCAACCAAACTCTACAAATGAGGTACCAAAATGCACAGAATTTGTCAGAGAACATGCGACGGCATACCCTACTTCTAAATAAAAATATTTCTATTGTTTCCTAAAATTGGTTTTTTAAAATTTAAAAAAATCGATAAAAAAATAGATTCCGGCAAGATTGTCCTCATCCCAAGAATACAGTTAACGCCGTCGGATCCCACCATGCCTTTTAATTTGACTCGCAGACAATTTCCCATTTAGGTTTCCTATGCGATGACTATTAACAAGGCTCAGTGTCAAACTTTGCAAAGAGCTGGCTTATTCCTGCCTGACCCTGTAATTCTCTCATGGCCAACTTTATATGGCATTCTCTAGGGTAATATCTTTTCAAAATATTTTTGTAAATATTAAGGAAAACGCTAAACAAGTATTAACAGAGTATAGTGTAGTTACTTCCAATGTTGTGTTTAAAGAGGTCCTCTGACCTCAATTTGTACATGAACATTCCAATTAAATTTATAAATAAGACCCTGCCTTTTTTTTCTCCATTTTCAAATTAGAAACGCGCCTATCCCTCTGTGGACCTGCATTGAAAAGAGCGGGGAAAGCCCGTGCTGGGAGCGGGCGCATCACGCTCGTATTCTTTAAATATGTTGTCACCCACTGCGTTTTCAAATGTGTTTACGAAAATCGCTACTAGCGTCTCTGGCGGACAAATTGATCCGATCTTCACAAGGAAATAAGGTATTATCGTGGGTATTGACCGAAATTTATGCTCATGATGACCTGATCTAACAAATTCATATAAGCTCAATGCTATTTCTCGAAATGACAAACATTAATCACAGCAAAATATTCGAAAAAAGTGGATCGAATGGGGCAGTTTCTTTCATCAAAGAAAACGAAAGGCATTGATTGCGATTCGTTACCCACCATTAGTGTATTCATAATATACAAATTATTTAGTTTTAGAAATACCGGTTTAGACGAATGGCAATGGTCAATTTTACTCTCCACGTGACGTCACAGGGACCTAGATTCTATACGAGTAGACATAGGAGGAGTTAGATAGTAGACATAGATAGGAGTTTTACATCGTCTGAGATTACCAATGCATGCATGAGGCACAGAGCTCAGGAAAACATCTCTTAACAATCACCCATTAAAAATACCAATGATTTGGAAGATTCTTTCTTTTGATAAGGTATTAATAATCCTTATTTAAGCCAAACGCTATCTGCTAGCAGGGTACTCTGCTACATGCTAGCAGTATCTATGTGATTGCTTTGTTTAATAGTGTTTCAGCTTGATTTCTGTGTATTACCCCCCTGTCAGCCTTATAACTTCCCACCCCGCACTTTGCCCACCAAAGAGTTATGAGTATGGGTGAATTATGTGATTAATTTCTTTACACATTCGCTTTCCAAGTGGTAGAAATGATACTTCATCACTCTCAATGACCAAGTATTATGTCTTTTTCGCTCCAAATGAGACCATACTGCTCATATCCTTAAATTTCCGTGGATCTCAAGTCATCTGCGTCTTCTGAAATCAGAATTTTTCCGTTGGAACCAGAACGACGTCACACGGAGTTTTCCCTTAGCCGTCGCGTTACCGCGCGCTTGAAAGTTTTCACTTTTCATTTAATCGCGAAAAATGGATGACGTAATTTAAAAATGTATAAGCGTGTAATACGTACTCCAGGAGTAATGATCTTTCTATTTAGGCAATGAAAAAATAATAGATAACCACTCTGTTGTTAACTGGCGAAGTATTTTCTTGGTAAGCAAGGAAATTACCAGGGTGACAATACATTTTAAAGAAAAAATTGAAATTAGAGTCCAAAGTCCATGTTTTTAACTGCTTCATTCGTTAAATTTTCAATTTATAAGTTCTCGATTACCAAATTTCATTATGAATCATATTTTTTCTGTTGTTTGCTGTCCAACGAAAACAAGACAACAAATTCATCTGCATTATCAGATGAATTTGTTATCATGTTTCAGCTGGATTTAATTGATATTGACTCCCAAAATCGGAAGATAAATCTTATTCATTGTTTCCTTTATTCCTGCGGTTTGACCTACAAAATCTAAATTGTCTATTGGCGTAGTGTTTTCTTGGTAAGCACGGCATTTACCAGGTTGACAATGCCTTATAAAGAAATACTAAGTCAATTTATTTTACATTTTATTTTCATTCAATCGCGAAAAATAGATATCGTCATTTAAAAATTCTAAAGCGTGAAGTACGTACTCCAGGAGTAATGATCTTTCGATTTAGGCAATGAAAAAATAATAGGAAACCACCCTATTTTTAACAGTCAACGCAGCTACGCCTTGTAGACATCACAAAACCCACCCTCCGAAGAAACCATTCCAACCCTTAGGCCGATGCACCCTTAGCCCACCCACCCTGGAGTCGCAAACCCTGATCCTCACGCGCCCAAAAACTTTCATTAGCCCCCTCCTTTCCCCTCGGATCCTTGGCTTAACAGGAGAACAGCATTAAGGGACTGTAAACCCTCAAACTCCCCTCCCTTTCCCCATTGCACCCTTGTCTCTCTCTCCTCCGCACCAGGGTTTGCTCCTTGTACCCTGACGACCAACCCGCTCTCATCCGCACCCTGAAGAATGAAGGAAAAAGCGGAACAAAAACCCTTTTTGTGGCCCCGTACACGTCTGAGCAGTCGGCGGCCCAGGGTATTAGCAGCTACAGTCTATTCGACGTTCGATGATGCTCTAAAAACGATATCTCGATCGCGTTGAGGCGGCTAATCGACCTCCTCGACGTCTATGGATCATTTAATTGAAGCATAGATTTTAGATTGGAAGTTTGTTTTTAATATATCGGCTGTGTCAAAATAAATAGTGAAGTTCTAACGCGTTGGAGCATGTATCACACTTAATTTACAGAAGAGTAGGTGATAAGGTAAGTCTCGTGAAAACCCTAATAAGAAGATTTAACAACCTTATAGGCAAAATATCTTAAGACACGATGGCCTGATGAAGACAATCGTCGAGGCACAAGTGGATGGCAAGAGCGGAAAAGGAATACCTTGAATGAAATACATGGAACAAGTAAAGAAGGATGTTAAAGAGAAGAAATACGTAGGTGTGGAAAGATTAGCTGATAGGAGAACTGAGTAAAGAGCTGCGTCAAGCCAATCCTAGGATTGTTGACCAGTGGTGATGATAGAAGATGATGACGATCAAATGGATCGACTGAGTTATTAATGACGGAGTCTTAAGAAGAGTAAAAGAGAAGAGAAGCCAAATGAAAACATTGATGAGTAGAAGCAACAAACTAATAGGCCATATATCTTGAGAAATGATAGCCTGATGAAGAGCGTGTAGTGAAAATTAGATGGCAGGAATAGAAAAGGAAAACCTCGAATGAAATATATGAAACGGGTAAAGAAAGGCAAAAAAGATAAGAAATACTTACTTGTGAAAAGATTAGCTGATAGGAGAATTGAGCAAAGAGCTGCATGAAAACAAGTCTTATGATTATTGACCTGTGATGCTGATAGAAGACGATGATGACTATTATCAAATGGATCGACTGATTTAGTGACGAGGAAGTGCTAAGAAGAGTAGGAGAGAAGAGAAGGCTCGTGAAAACCTTGACAGGAAGTTGGAATAATAGTATCGGCAATATATCTTGAGTCATGATGGTCTGATGAAGACTATCTACTAGGGACAAGTGGAAGGCAAGAACAGAAAAGGAAGACCTCGAATGAAATATATGGAACAGGTAAAGAAGGATGTGAAAGAGAAGAAACACGTAGGTGTGAAAAGATTATCCGATAGGGTATTTTCCTTCATCAGAGATAACGAAAGGCATTGATTGCGATTCGTTAGCCACCATTAATGTATTCATTACATACAAACTGTTTGGTTTTAGAAATATCAGTTCAGAGGAATGTTAATGGTCAATTTTATCCTCATTTGAAAAAGGCCAGATTGGCACCGATGCGATGCCACTCAACGTGACGTCACAGGGACCTAGTTTCCATACGAGTAGATAGGAGTTTTACATCGTCTGACAATGAGATTACCAATGGAATTCCGTCTATGGTACAACGCATAAATTCACGCTTTATACATGTTCTAAACTATAAAAACTTTAGCATTAGGCAGCTAATGCGTTATGTAGAGTATTGCGTCATATTGATAGTGCGGGTTGAATTAGGTGTTGAAAGTCAATGCGAACAATACTGTCAATCCAATTCGCCTAACATGGTAGCTGTTCATTTTCAACGTCCGCTGAAGGATGACACTTTTTCAGCGAATTAACATACTCAACGTCAGCCTATCCTAACAAAGAATAGTCAAAGCTCCTAATGGATGCCTAACTGAGGTAAATAAGAGCATATATCCTCTAGGAAGTAGGCTACAGATTTAACCTCGTATGAAAAAAAACTTTCATTGTAATTTTCTTAATGCATTTCACGAGATTAGGAATATTGGTAATGAAGAAAATCTTCCATAAAATTAATTGTTCAGGGTGTTACTTTGTAGAATTTTGTCAATGGTACAACGAAAAAATTCACGCATTATACATGTTCTACACTAGAAAAACTTTAGCATCAGGCAGCTAATGCGTTATGTACAGTATTGCGTCATATTGATATTGAGAGTTTAATTAGGTATTGAAAGTCAATGCGAACAATAATGTCTATCCAATTCGCCTAACATGGTGGCTGTTCATTTTCGACGTCCGCTGAAGGATGACACATTTCAGCGAATTAACGCGCTTAACGTCAGCTTCTCCCAACAAAAACAATCTAGGACCGTAATAGATGCCTTTTTGAGGTAAATCAGTGAATACACTGTACTATGTAGGTTACAAATTTATGGTGATTTAACTTCTTATGAAATAAAACTTTCATTTTAATTTTAGTAAAACATATCATGAGATGCAGGTTATTGGTGATAAAGAAATACTTACATATAATTAACTTTTCAAGGTGGAAATCAGCAGAATTTTGTCTATGGAACAACAAAAAAATTCACGTATCATACATGTTCTACACTAGGAAAACTTTAATTTTAGGCAACTAATGCATCATTTAGAGTATTGCGTCATATTGATATTACGAGTTGAATTAGGTGTTGAAATTCAATGCGAACAACACTCTCTATCCAATTCGCCTATCATGGCGGCAGTTCACTTTCAAAATCCGCTGAAGGATGACACATATTTCAGCGAATTAACGCGCTTAACGCGTCAACCTATCCCATCTCGGGACAATCAAAATCTCTCTTCGACGGATCTCTAAAGTAATTCGGTGACGGCGTAGCAAAAAAACGGCATCCCAAGGCGTCTCCAGGGCCGGCAACAATGGAGCAAAAGGGCCCTTGTCGTCAATGGAGGAATGCTTCTACTATAAGGGTGTTCGAGGGGGTTGGAAGGATTTTTTTTCTCGAAAGGAAACAGTATAGATTGTGCGAAGAGGGAGGAATTGAAAGGCTAGGGGTGGTGGCAGAAAGGGGTTGCATTGGAAAAGGGTTGAGTTGCCACCCCTTACATGACTGGATGATGCTGTTAGCAGGGTGGGGGAAGGAGGGTTTTCTGAGACAATAGGGGTGTTCTGAGCAAGGATGCGAAGACTGGAAGGGGTACGGAAACTGTTCTCCAATATATGGTACAAGGAATCAGGGTATAAGAAAAGTGTTACCCCATTAATCCCCAGCGTTGCATAAACGCAACAATATTGAATCCTAATTCTCAGAATTATTTTCTACTTCAGAATAATTTTTTCTTCGATTTACTGACGTTTTTAAGTATCTCTAGTTCCAATTTTGTCATTTTCACCAACACATTCACTCATATAATTATTTTTATTATGACTGATGGCGTTTGGCATAAAAATCGGTGCACAGATTCGAGACACACTAGGAAAAACGACTTACCCCATCATGTCCGTCAAGGCAGAATGGGGCGTTTCCTCCTAAGGAATACTGATTAACTCCCGGCGAAGATGTCATGTGTGCAAATCAAGATAAAAAATAAAAGATGTAACCTAAGTTTAAAATAAGCTCTTATAAAAAAAATTTTTTTTTAAACCAGCCTTTATATTTAGATTACAGGGGATGAGCAACGTTTATATATGACACAAAGCAAAAAAACTCAGTGACCCCGAAAAACCAAAAGTGACGTATTAAAAAAGTCACTATATTTATTAAATTTTCAGTGAATGGTAAGCCCCCTATGTTTCAAAATGCCACCCCTATGCTTTTAAATGCCTACTATGTGGATATGCCTAAAGTGGATAACTTTTACTGTGGTCGCAAAACACGAAAATCGACCATTTGGAACTTCTTAGATCAAAAACATGTTTTGGGGGGCTATAGGTTGACTGGGGGGTGGTTAAAGGGGGGTTGGAGAGAAAAAGTTATATTTTCATGTATTGTCATCGGAAATGAAGAAGTGTGCAAAATTTCAGCGTTTTTGCTTCACAGGAAGTGAGTCAAATTTCAGTTACAAGATTTGTACCAGACAAACAGACAAACAAACGGACAAACAGACAGGTTGGTGAGTTGATATAAAGGCTGGAAAAATGACTTTTTTATATTCATTTTCCGGAGTTTTCCCAGCGATGTGTATGCGCAGCATTATGAAAATCATATGATATGGTGAAAATAATTTTTTTCCAAAAATTCATCTTAATTTGACCAAAAGAAATCGGAAAATGCGAAACAACCGAAGTTAAAAGCCCTGAATACAGTCTGGGGAATAATGGGTAAAATATATTTCCTCGTAATTTCTCCTGAGGTAGAATAGAATAGATATTTATTCATGCAATGGGTAAACCCTTGGAGCAGCACACAATTTACAATAATTGGCTCATCAAAAGCACAAAGTTCATGAAAATATCAAGTAATAACAATAAAGTTGTTAGATACACTAATAATAAAGAAATCACACGTAAACAAGGATTGAAAGTTGACAACACACGGAATATGTTGGCTGTATTTCACGTGGGAGTTTATTTTCCCTCTCCATTGAGTAAAGCCATGTATAATTTATATTTAAATGCATTGTTGGAGCCCTTCTGTTTTAGATCCTCAGGGAGAGAATTCCAAAATTTAGATGCCGTTACTAGAAATGATTTCTGGTGGGTAGTTGTACTTGGAGTTGGATAACATAAATAGTTCTTTTTGCGAGATGACATATGAGTGGTGACTGATCTGTTCATAAAGATTTCCCGGAGATAATTAGGAATTCTCTCTCTGAAAATCTGAAAAAGAAGAGCACCGAGAGTAGATATTTCCTTCGGTTATCTTGAAGCACAAAACTTTCATAAGATAGTGAAAGTAACATTGATAAATATTCTATATCATTTATACTGTATAGATACCTTTTCCTCAACTTGTACGCAACCAAACTCTACAAATGTGGTACCAATTTGCACAGAATTTATCAGAGAACATGCGACGGCATATCTTACTTCATAAATATTGCTATTGTTTCCTAAAATTGGTTTTTAAGTAATTAAAAAAAACAAAAACCGGTAAATATTCCTGGCATTAACGGCGCACAAACTGATACATTTGTTCCTTTGCAAGAATATTTCGCATTCTTTAAATAACTTTTATCAAAATGCGGCTGATTCCACATTCAAGTCTCCTGTTGATACGTAATTATGAGTCATCATGTGCGTTTAACAGAGGATAGTGTAATTACTTCCAATGTTGTGTTTAAAGAGGTCCTCTGACCACAATTTGTACATGAACATTCCAATTAATTTTGTACATAAGACCATGCCTATTTTTCTACACTTTAAAATTAGAAATGCACCTATCCCTCTGTTAACCTGCATTGAAAAGAGCGGGGGAAGCCCGGTGGGAGCGGGCGCCGCACGATCGAACTTACAGTAATACTTTTAATTCAATCTTATGCACGAAATGTAATGTAATATCAGCAGGACTCTTGACTCAAGGTAAAAGGAATAAGAAATGAGTTGAATATCCTAAACTGTCGGTGTCCTAACAAACACCACCTATTGAATCAGTTTGCGGGGTGTTATACTGAAGTACGTACCATAAACTTAATTTTTATTTGACACATCAAATTCATTTATAATACCCTTAACTCCCACTTCAGCAGTCCTGACATTGTTTCCTTCCTCAACATTAGAGTACCTTCCCGCCACACCCGATCTACCTCTTTGCTCCACATTCCTACACCCAGGCTATCTGTAAGTAAGCGCTCACCTTTCCATAGACTTTTTTCTACTAAATTCTATTCCCCGTGATATTGATCCATTTGCTCTGACACTTAAAAATTTTACTCATCGGGCATTAACATATTCATCGCATAAATGACTAGATAGCCGGATAAATGTTTGTTGTAATCTTTTTTATTCCATTTAAATTTGTAATAAATAATTATTATTTCATTATTTCATATTTGTTGTTATAAGTACACTTTAAATTGGCAGTCTTGCTGTATGTGTACCTCTTTATTAAAAAAAAAAAAGAACTTAATTTTTATTTCGGTAATGACATCAAACTGTTCAAAAGTAGGTGGAGAACCCTGACTCAGGGTAAAAGAATCAAATGTAATATCCTCAGATATGAGAGTGAGATCTATAGAGAGGGAGAAAGTAGGTCGAGAACATTCAAATATGCAAACGCGCTACTTGCTAGCAGGGTACTCTGGCATCTGCTAGCAGACTGCGTCGAAGCGGCTCTTATAGCCTCGCACCAAGGTCGCCTCACAAGGCGGAAACCGGAACCTGAATGACGTCACACGGGCTTTTCCCAGCTTTCATACTTAGCCGTCGCGTTTTCGCGCGCTTGCAAATTTTCACTTTTCAGTAAATCGCGAAGAATATATATTTTCATTTAAAATTCTTAAAGCGTGAAATATGTGCTCCAGAAGTAATAATCTATCGATTTAGGCAACAAAAAATAATAGGATACCACTCTATTCTTGACGAGAAAGATATATAAGCCAGGAGTCTCCAAAGCTGGTTCCACACCTTCCGTCACGTACTCGATATAAGACGATTCCTTTCATCAACACCAAAGTCTCTCACACGACTCTTTTCATCTTCCCGTCTTGGAAATTAGCGCAGCCACCCCTGGCGCGATCGGACAGCCGGCCCTGTCCAAAATGCAGCGCCTGTCCGAGTTGCGTGAGAGGCACAAGTTTGTAAGACACCCCCTGGCACAGCTAGACCGCGTGCGTAAGGGGTGGGTTTGGATATCGAGGGAGGGGGGATGAAACATCCCCCTACCCTCCAATACTCTCGCAATCTCGTCACGACAGTTCGGCCACCCCTTGTGCGTATTTAGGGGGGGGAACGGGTCCCCCCAAAACCCTGCGAGAAGACCAGGGTGGGACGGAGGTGGGGGAATTTCTTCGTGTCTGCTAAGAGGGTTGGAATCCTAGGCTTCCCCCTTTCTAAGTTCGTCTCCCTCACGCGAAAAGGAAGCACCCCCTTTCTCTGTACCCTACCCAAAGTGTTCAAGCCGTAGCTCATCCCTCTCTGTAAAGAACCCATCGCTCCCTAGGCAAAATCCATCCCAATACTGCCAACTTCACGAAATATTCGTCTCAACTTCGCGCAGAAAGTTTGGGATAACAATGTGACCCAGAAAAGTCTTTGGCTACACTGGAGGGCGACCATTTCGTTATCTTATATATGCCACTTGTTTTTGACTGACTTTTGGCTTGTAAATAAGAAAATAACCTCCGTTTTTATCCATCACGATAACTTTTTAAGGTAAAATACACCCTATTTTTGTCTAGTTGTTAAGTTTCATACAAAATTTACATAATAAGGAATCTCCTCACGATATCAAGGTCCAAATAGGTTTCGCTTCACCTGTCTAAAAGCCGTTTTACACGGTACACGGAATTGCGCAATCTGACGTACGTGCGAAGGCGCAATCAAAATTGCGTCGTGTAAAGCCGTGAATCCTAGAACACATGCGAGAATGCGTGGATGCGAGACGGCAGAATAGCCCCTGTTCTAATTTCGTTCATGCATTCGCGCAATTCCACGCGATTTTAGAAATTAATGCAGCTCCAACCTGCGCAATTCCGTGCCCCGTGTAATACCGTCTTAATCTTTAGAGAGAGCGATGCGCTTTAAGCTACCATTAAAAAATAACGCGTTATGTTTTAACTTAATAAAATAACGTAACGCTACATTTAGTGATACCATGACAATCTCTTAACAATGAAATTGACTACGTTAAATCTACTTACCAGCAGTTATTCATAACTCATATAAATCAATTCTTTACAACAATAATTGCTTATCCTTCTCTCAAGAGATCGACCCTTCCCTAGCCTCAACCGATCCCAACACTGCCACCTTTACGAAATATTCCTCTCAACTTCTCGCACAAAAGTTTGGGGATAACATCGTGACCTAGAGAAGCCCTTGATTAGACTAAAGAGTGACCATATCGTTCTCCAATATATGCAACTTGTTTTAAGAAAATAACTCTAATAATAATTACTTTTTTAAGGTAAAAGACACCCTTTTTTGTCTAGAAGTGTCATACAAAATTTACATACTAAGAAATCTAATCAGGAATTAAAGTCCACGTAGGTTTCGTTTTATCTATTAAACCCTGTAAGGCTACCATAAAAAAACATTATTTTTCACCTAAATAAAGCTACATAAATCTACATATAGTGATACCACGACAATTTCTTAACAATGAAATCGCGTACCCTGAAGCTGCCTAACAGCAGTTTATTTGTATCTCATTAAATTAATTCTTTACAAAAATATTTGCTCACCCCTCTCTCTAAAGAACCGTTCGCTCCCTCGCCAATATCCATCCCAATACTGCCAACTTTACGAATAATTCGTCTCAACTTCTCGCAGAAAGTTTGGGATAACATTGTGACCTAGAAAAGTCTTTGATTAAACCGGAGAACATCCATTCCGTTTTCTAATATATGCCACTTGTTTTTGATCAACTTAAGGCCTGTGAATAAGAAAATAACCTTGGATTTTATCTATCCCGTCAACTTTTTAAGGTAAAATACAGCCTCTTTTTGTATAGAAGTGTCCTAAAAAGTTTGCATAATAAGGAATCCAAGTAGGTCTCGCTTCACCTGTTTAATCATTAAATAGAGCGTTGCGCTCTAAGCTACCATAAAATAATAACCCATCATATTTTAACTTAATAAGTTAACGCTACATATAGTGATACCATGACAATCTCTTAACAATGTAATTGACTACGTTAAAACTACTTACCAGCAGTCATTCATAACTCACATGAATCAATTGTTTACAACAATATTTGTTCATCCCTCTGTCTAAAGAATCTATCCTTCCCTAGCCTAAACCGATCCCAATACTGCCAACTTTACGAAATATTCGTCTCAACTTCTCGCAGAAAGTTACAGATAACATTGTGACCCAGAAAATCTTTGATTAAAACGGAGAACATCCATTTCGTTCTCTAATATATGCCACTTGTTTTTGATCAACCTTTGGCCTCTGAATGAGAAAATAACCTCGGATTTTGTCTATCATGACAATTTTTTGAGGTAAAAGACACCATCTTTTTGTCTAGAAATGTCATACAGAATTTGTATACTAAGGGATCTATTCAGGAAATCAAATTACGAGTATGTTTCACTTTCAGGCTACCATAAAATAATAACGACTTACGCTTTGACTTAATGAAATTACCTTTAGCTATGCATAGTGACAACAATACTCATTTAAATCAAATGTTTACAACAATATTTACTCATCCCTCTCACTAAAGAATCATTGCGTCCTTCGATGAAACCCGTTCCAATACTGACAAACCTGACGAATAACTCGTCCCAAAAAAGTTTGGGGATAACATTGTGACCGAGAAAAGTCTTTGATTATTCCAAACAGCGGAGGAACTTGCTTGAAGTTTTCTCGGGGCATTCAAGAGCCATGAGTCGGCAACTTTGAAAAACTGATGATTACAATCACTATTAATGTTCACGCATTTCATAACGCAGTTAACGGAAGCCATACCAAAATCATTGAGGCCCCAGAATTAAAAAAAACTTACAATTATCAATACAAATCGCTCTCCTATATTTTTTCATGGCGACTGATTCATACGAGCCATTTTATACTTTTTTTTAAATTCCAAATCCATTAGTACCTTCCATTAGTATTAGCATTTATTACTCAATAACTTTTGACCTCCTCCTGTGTACATCCATCAATCTTGCCATTATTTGATTTTGTCTGCATAACGTCACCCTGGGTGTCCACTCGGCATTGAAAAGAAAAACAACATGGAATGTCATTGTGATTGACGTTAAATTCTAAATAGGATGATTTTTTTATTGCCGAAATCGATAGATTCTTAGAGTTTTGCATCGTCTGAGATTACCAATGCATGCATGAGGCATACAGCTCAGTAAAACATCCCTTAATAATCACCTATTAAAATTGGCTAAGGTCGGAAAGTTTCCTTCGTTTGATAGGGTATTGATCATCATTATTTAAGCTATGCGCTACCTGCTAGCAGGGAAATTTGCTACCTGCTAGCAGCCTGCATCGTAGCGGCGTTCACAGCCTCGCACCAAGGTCGCCCCACACGGCGGCAGCTGGAACCAGAATGACGTCACACGGGCTTTTCCCAGTTAAGTAAACCGTCGCGTATTCGCGCGGTTGAAAATTTTCACTTTCCATTTAATCGCGAAAAATAGGAACCGTCATTTAAAAATCTTAAAACGTGAAATACGTACTACAGGAGTAATTACCATTCGATTTAGGCAGTAAAAAATAATAGGAAACCACCCTATTACTAACATTGTACTGCAAAATTTTGGAAAAAGTGAGGATCGCATAGAACTCATCATCGCGCCGCGGACATTTTTGAAACTGATTAAAACGCGACCGAAGTGGAAACATAAATCAATTCTACGGGATAGAATCGGGTCTCTTCTATGCAGTCTCGTTGTCGTTTCATTCACTTTCGAGAGTTTTAATTCGATTCTCTAGAGACGTTGGTAAGGATAAGAATGAAAGGAATGGGTGGAATGATTGGAGGAATGAGATTTCTTCAAGTCCGAGTGAATGAGGGAATGAAAATGGTAATACGATATCATTCCACGGGATATTTTAAAGAGCTGGTGAAGTCTTCTCATCTCTTATTCCGGAATTTTTATCGCTTCATTCTCTCCCCCATAATACGAGCCTCTCCTTCTTTTTCCTCCCCTTCTACCCACAATCCCACGCTCTCCTCGGGAAACAAAAGAACAGAGACGACCGTGATATGAGCCGCTTTCTAGGCGATACATAAATCCCGTTCTGGTCGGTATTTAAAAGAACGTTTTGGATAGTCAACGTCATATTTTCTTCGTAAATATCTCCGTAAACTTTCGACAAATAATGTTTCCTAAAATAATTACCGCAAAAAATGCAATTAATGAAAGTTAATTGTATATCATGAGACAAAATTGGAAAGATCTAACCATCTTGTGACGAAAGGCCACCAAAACTGTTTCAAATGTCTGAAGTTGATACACGATTTTAATTTCTCCTAGTGAGTTATAATGAAGAATTATTCTAGGGTTTTTAGCCATTTTATCTGTACCGTATAGGCCTTTACGACTGAGTTAACCTGCTTGAAATCCCGAGTGGAATTCATCTCGAAAATTAAGCTAAAATTATGGGAACCCATATAATTTTTTAATTATTGTAGATTATATCACATAAATATATTCAAATTGTGTCACCAACCTCATAGCCTGCAATAGTTTTAAATCCTTAGGCATCCTTAACGTTTACCCACAATCCCCTTCTCTCCTCAGGAAACAAAATAATATCGATTTACTATTGCGATCTAAAAAGCGCCGTTTTCAGTAAGGTCTTTTTAGAGAACGTAGCACTAGCTACTTGAAAAACACTTCTAAACAATAAAATATTTTATATGACGATTAATTATTTCTATTAATGCAGTTGTCCTTCATAAGGATTGGCTGCTCCTAAGAGGCGCTCGTGTTTTTAGAAGTGATGGAAAAAAAACTCCATTCCTATGAATCATTATGAAATATATCAGCAGTATATAATTCCTTCCTTCTTAGTCTACAAATATATTTTTGTTTGAATAGCTTGAATAGTTATCATTTTGTTGGCCTTTAATGAAAAAAGTCACAGTGTACAATGCAAAGATATAACATGTGGCGGGACGCAGTGAAGCAAAATATATCAAGTATACAATTACGACTTGCATTGTGTTCCCATTTTTAGTATTAGGATACATACAAAATAAGGCAATGTACGCATTAAAAAGCGTCGTTTAACTAGCATTGCTTGTCATAAAAAATATATAAAACAACCATTGCACACGGAATTAAAACTTTGTACAAAAACAACTAACCAAGGGAACAGAAATAGGGAGTATTACGGCAACAAATGGAAAATAATGCAGCGTTAAACTTTTTTTGCAATAATTTATGCAAAAATGGTTTCATTTTAGCAAAATACGATTAAAAATAAAGAAAAAAAAACAGGATGACGTCAGACGGGCTATCCCAGCAGTCATACTTAGCCGTCACGTTTTCGCGCGCTTGAAAATTTTCACTTTTCATTTAATCGAAAAAAAATAGATTCCGTCATTAAAAAATCTAAAAGCGTGAAATACGTACTCCAGGAGTAATAATCCTTCGATTTAGGCAATAAAATAATAGAAAACCACCCCTTTACGATAAGTATTATTAATGGTATAAGTATTATGACAGGTAAAGACAATTTTAGGAGATACCGTGGAAAGAAAGAACAACAGAGGAAGACCGAGGTTGAATTACATTACCCAAGTAGTGAAAGACAAAGGCTGCGACAATTGGGGAGTTTCCTTCATGAAAGAAAACTACAGGCATTGATGGCGATTCGTTACCCACTCTTAGTGTACTCATAATATACAAATTATTTCGTTTTAAAAATCCCAGTTAAGACGAATGGCAATGGTCAATTTTAACCGCATTTGAAAATGGCCAGATTGGCGCCCATGCGATTCCACTCCACGTGACGTCACAGGGACCTAGTTTCCATACGAGTAGATAGGAGTGAATTTTACCTACGTAATTTTTTCCTCTCTTTTTAAGCTATAACATCAATATCCATATTATTTAGCAGCTCCAACGCGTTTCACTATGAAACTGAGAAAAAATCAAATTTACATTAAAAAACGGGTAGAGCATGGCGGGATGCGCAATACGGTGCTTTACTGTTATTTTTTTATTACCTAAATCGAATTATGAATACTCCTGGAGCACATATTTCACGTTTTTCGATTTTTAAATGACGGTAACTATTTTTCGCGATTAAAGGGAAAGTGAAAATTTTGAAGCGCGCAAAAACGCGACGGCTAAGTGTGAATGGTGGAAAAAGCAGGCAAAAAATGGTGGTAGGAGGTTACGTAGGTAGGAGCAAGGGAGGAGGAGGGAGACAGTTCGGAGAGGAAGATTCACTGATTTACGTAATCCCTAGTTCCACCCCCTCCTTCAAAACCTTCCCTGTTACGCTTCTTTTTAGTCAAACTGTCTCCCTCCTCACTTGCTATCCTTTCCACCCCACCTTTCTCTTGCTGGACGGATTATAGAGAACTTGGAAAGCCAAATTGGTACCTTGATAATGACACTACGTGTCGAAACCGGGTCGGTACTTGAGTAAATAAAATTGTGTGGAAGTTCACCATTTTATTTTATTCTCATGGATATTAAACATTTCCTCCAGATATCGCCGGACACTGTGAAATATTTTTGAATATTACTTTTATTTCTCCGATGCTTTGTGGGGGGGGATCTATCCCCCTCGTCCCCCTTCTAAAATAAAACAACGTACCGTAGGCATAATTCAGCTTTGAATAGTTAAAATTCAATATCTTCAATGCAATTAGAATTCAAAATTCCCCATTTTCTCAGCCATCATTTTTATTATTTTTTCCATAGCTACAGATTGAATAATAGTTAATCTTCGTCATTACAATTTCCTATAGATATAACATATCTATGAGCTGGACTCTAAGTGTTCGTTTCTTGTGAATTATGTAGTGAACATTTGCTTGACACATATTTTTGAATTTGCATCCGGACCAAAAGTTATTTCGGGTGGTCAAGATATATGGGACACCCTGTATATCCTTACTCAGTTGCGTAACCAACGGCCGTTCTGTCCTGTTGATTCTCCCGTCTCCAACGTAAGAGCCCTCTCCTCCGTGAATGTTGGTTTTAAGGAACCATTCAACGTCTTGGCTGGCCGCCACTCCTGCTAACTCGAGAACGGAGAAGGTGTATCATCCTTCCTTCGCAAAGTGTTTGGTCTCCTTGGCTCCCGTCCTGAATGAGCAAACGTCCCTGTCGACTGGGGAAAGACATTGCGCATTCAGGACAGGCCTTGTCTCATCTCCTAATTCCACTCTAGGCAACTTCTTGCGGAGGCCATGAGTGGAGCGGTTCTTTGCGTCGTAATAGAAGACATCCCAATGCCATCCATGCTAAGGGGTAAGGATACTCTAGAGGAATTGCAAAGCATGCACTAGGCTACCACACAGTATTGAGAGGGGACGAAAGGCTCTTGACGTTGAAATCGCAAACAGGGTAGTTTCCTTTATCAAAGAAAAAGAAATGCATTGATTGCGATTCGTTACCCACATTCAGTGTGTTCATAATATAAACATTATTTGGAACGAGTTTTTTGTGTTACAGCAAATTTTTTTTTCTGATTTATTAGGTTTAGATTTTAAATTTACTTTCTAACCTCATCACACATCTTGTTAAACAAAGAGATATGTTTCCTTAAAATGTATTAGATTGGTCATTTGAAATCGAGAAAATTATATTTTTGTGTTGATTTTGTGATTCAGCAAAACTGCAGTGTGTTATGTAGCTAATATCTTAAAAGAGCTTAATAAATACCAGTTTAGACGAATGTTAATGGTCAAATTTAACTTATTTGAAAAAGGCCAGATTGGCGCCCATTCCATGCCACTCCACGTGACGTCACAGGGACCTAATTTCTATGCGATTGCATAGGAGTTTTACATCGTTCGAGATCACCAATGCATGTTTGAGGCACAGAGGTCAGGGAAAATCTCTTCATAATCACCTAGAAAATTACTTATGGTCGAAAAGTTTCCTTCGTTTGATAGGGTAATAATAATCCTTATTTAGGCCAAGCGTTACATTTTAGCAGAGTACTCTGCTACCCGCTAGCAGCCCGCAGCGTTCGTAGCCTCGCACTCAGGTGGCCTCACAGAGTACCAGCCAGACGTCACACAGGCTTTTTCCACCATTCATACTTAGCCGTCGCGTTTTCGCGCGCTTCAAAATTTTCACTTTTCCTTTAATCGCGAAAAATAGTAACCGTCATTTAAAAATCTAAGAACGTGAAATATGTACTCCAGGAGTAATAATCATTCGATTTAGGTAATAAAAAATAATAGGAAACCACCGTATTACGCATCCCGCCACGTTCTACCCGTTTTTTAATATAAATTTGATTTTTTCCCAGTTTCATAGTGAAACGCGTTGGAGCTGCTAAATAATATGGATATTTTTCATTTACGTTATAGCTTAAAAAGAGAGGAAAAAATTACGTAGGTGAAACAAAAATTTTCCACCTCAATATCCTAAAGAGTCTAGTGGAAGATATCCTTGAGGCATCTGTATCTTTTCTAAAACTAATTACTACATTATTAAGACGCCAACCTTATAATAAATTACGCCGATATTACATAATAACTAGAAAATTACGTTCATGATATTTATTATTATTATTATTATTAGAGTATTCTACCGATTAAGGTAGGTTTGCATGGAGTACTGAAGAAGTGATCTGGGAGCCTTCCTTTCCTTCCATTACCGCCTTCTTCAATTCACTATAAGGCCTACTCCCCTTCAATCTATCCAAAAATCCAACTCTTTTCCTTCCCCTCCCTCGTTTCCCTAACATTCTACCCTCCAACACCTTTTTCAACATCCCCTCACCGCTAAGTACTCGCTCCATCCATACCTTCTGTCTCCTCCGTATCTCATCCAAAAGCTGCCTCTCCTCACCCACCATATCCAGCACTTCGTCGTTCCTTATCCTCTCCGTCCATTTCACCCTCTCCATTCTTCTCCATACCCACATCTCGAATGCCTCCAATCTTCTCTCGTCTTCTTTCCTCAGTGTCCATGTTTCGGCACCGTAGAGAGCTACACTCCAACTCAAACTCTTCACTAACCTTTTCTTTAAACTCTTACATAACGATCCTCTAAAAAGCTCCTTCCTGTTCATGAACGCCTCCTTTGCTAGTGCAATTCGCTTCCTGATGTCTTTGCTACTGTGTCCGTTTTCCTCTAATGTGCTGCCCAAATAGTTAAAAAGTTTTTTTTCCTGAATGTAAAATGAGTTTTTTTATTAAAAACTTGTAAGTTACCGCGCACATTCTATGACTTGATTAGGTCATCACACATTTGAGAATTTTACCGCGTATTCCATGAGTCTTTTACGTCATGAGATATTTACCTCATTAACTCGTTCAAGAAGAATTATTCATTGAGTAATGGAATAGCTTTCAAGGATGGAGAAAATAAAAAAAAACTAACCAAAGTCCACGCATGAGGTCGAGCGTTAGCAGGGGAGCCGCGAACAGCGGGGCACTAATGGTGGGTAACGAATAGCAATCAATGTCTTTCGTTTTCTTTGATGAAGGTAAGTTCCCTTTTGAGTGCCAGCTGTTGATTCTAAAGCCCTACTGAAAAATCCGGCTATTTTTACTAAATTCGCAATTTTTTTTTTAAACTTTAGCATCAAAAATATATTTATATCGATGTGTAATTCAATAAAAATGGACTTTGCTCTTCCTTGTGAATGAGTTGAACAGCATATATCGCTGAATTTAAAATATATATTTTAACAATGAAAACCTACTGTTTTTTTTAATAAAAAAAGTTGCAACAAATGATTTACCGCCATACAATGCATAATATTTTTTTATTACGCTCAATTTGAACTATTTAAACCATGGAAGTCATAAAAAAGCATTGTTCCAAGCGTAGCATTCAAAATCCTGGATGACAAAAAGGGTCACTGCACCCTCAGCGAACGGTTCTTTCCTCCAAAGAATTTTCGCACAATGTAGGCTGAGATAAGGGTGCCGGTAGCTACAGAGGACTTTTCGTCCTCAAGACATTAAAAGAACTCTTTTTCCATCGAGCAGTTGATTTTTGAAATGACAAAACCACTAAGCAGTAAACTGGAAAGGTACCACGGGCGAAATATTACGGCTTCACGCATACAAAGCCAATTAAATGGAAAGACGTAATATTACGTCCATGGCAATCTTCAGAAAGATTAACAGGACGTAATATTACGTCCATGGCACGCAAAGTGTTAAACAGCATCCACGATTTGTTGCCTGAATATGTTGAGTTTAGTCATAGAAAACGTGGGTTGTGGGCTTAGTAATGTGGCAGTGTTATGGGAGTTATGACAACGCAGAGCCTGTAACTCATGTCCCTCTCTTTTTCCCAAAAGGACGCCGCTGACGGAAACGCCTCCCTGCGTTAGCTTATCTCACGAGCGAGAGTAATAATCGTAATTAGTCCTCCTCCTCCGACTGTAACTTCTCGTTAGCGGCGGCGCGCGTAATTTCTTAACGGTGGTTCCCCAAGGGAGCCATACTGGCCCGCGGGACTGTCTTAATGCCCATTGCAATCACCCGGTACCCCATGCAGAAAAGTCTCTTCGCCTGATATTTAAAGCCGCTTTGAGGACCGTTATTAGGATATAGTGACGATACTGGGCGATATTTCCTTATTTCAAATGTATCGATATACATTCGAATTATTAAACGGCATTTAGCCCTTACCAGTGACGTGTAATTCTTGTTCCACAACCAGTGCCGGTCCGGGAAAACGCAATAAAACAAAAATTCGTAAAACGTTGCACAGTCATCTTTTATTGCTTATTTTAATATTTAATTGACTTCTCAACTATTATAAAACTTATATTTAATATTAAGCATTCTCAATACCAACAAAATGTTTCAGTCAAAATTGTTATTGTAGAAGGATCAAAAAACTGATATAAAAAATAATTGAGTTATTATGATCGTACTTTTTTAAATTAAGTACTTAATTAACCACGTTATGAAACTAAAATGCTTCCTTATAAATGTATCAATTATTATTATTCTTGAAAAATCAATAGGAATTCGTTTTTAACAACTTTTCTGATTATTTCCGCAAGCATTACCTTTATTGGTTTTCCCAATTTAGTGACGTGAGGTATCACAGACCGCTTATCAAATTCAGTTGCAAATTTTCAGTAATAAATAGCAAGAACGTTGAATTTTAAGAGTGCTATGTCCTTATTATGCAAAATTATGACGCTCACGAAGATTATGCAAATTATGAAATAGCAATTTTGAAAATATTCATAATTTTAGAATTGCAGCGATCTCTCAGACCGCACGTCACCGATTAAGGGTTAAAAGACCCTCTACGCTGATTAATTGCTTAGTAATGATAATAATTAGACTCGGGACGATACCGTTAGCGGGTATCGGCCATTTTACCGATACTTCTATACTTTCCGGTATTCGTTTTTTTCGGATACTTTTATTCGAAAGTATTCGTTTTTAGAAAATCGTCTAAAAGCGTCGAATTTGAAATTCCCACCTTCTTCAACTGACTGGCTCCAAAAAGGAAATATCCCATGTTCATTTATGATAACACTGTTGTCTCTGCCTGTTATCGCACGTCACTGGTAGTGTAACGAGAATTTTACGTCAATGATTAAGGGTTAAAAGGCTGAAAGTTTCACAAGGACGGTCAGGGGCCTGGAGAACAGTTTGGTCACGTTTGAACATGGGAGAATCCCTTTTTGGAACAGTTTGTACGAACAGAAATCGCGATCAGAGCGCCGCCTACTCGGAAGCTCGGAAAAGCTGACTCCGATGCCACACGCAATAGGGTAGTTTCCTTCATCGAAGAAAAGGAAAGGAATTGATTGCGATTCGTTACCCACCATAAGTGTATTCATAACATACAAATTATTTGGTTTTAGAAAACCCAGTATATACGAATGGCAATGGGTAATTTTAACCGCATATGAAAAAGGCCAGATTGGCGCCCATGCGATGCCACTCCACGTGACGTCACAGGGACCTAGTTTCTATACGAGTAGATAGGAGTTTTACATCGTCTGAGATTACCAATGCATGCATGAGGCACAGAGCTCAGGGACACATCTCTCAATAATCACCAATTAAAACTGGCTAAGGTCGGGAAGTTTTCTTCGTTTGATAAGGTATTAATAATCCTTATTTAAGCCAAGCGCTACCAGCTAGCATGGTACTCTGCTACCTGCTAGCATCCTGCGACGTATCAGCGCTGAAAGCCTCGCACCTCGGTCACTTCACTTGCGGCAGCGGGAACCAGAACGACGTCACACGGGAGTTTTCCCAGCATTCATACTTAGCCGTCGCATTTTCGCGCGCTTGAAAATTTTCTCTTTTCATTGAGTCGCGAAAAATATATATCGTCTTTTAAACATCTAAATGCGTCAAATAAGTACTCCAGGAGTAATAATAATCTTTCGATTTAGGCAGTAAAAAAATAATAGGAAAGCACCATACTCCCTTTTTGGAGCAGTTTTTACGAACAAAAATCGCGATCAGAGCGCCGCCTACTCGGAAGCGCGGAAAAGCTGACTCCGATATGCCATACGCAATTTCGCCACATCAGAGCGAAAATGCTCGACTCGAGTCGGCGGTAAAGGGTTATGAAACATCGCTCTAGGGTTCGCTGCGGTCTGAAGAAGAGAGCGGGAAGAGACAGGGTACGAAGTAGGGGTAGGAAGGGAAAGGGTTCTTATAGAGGGGGGGGAAGACTGAGTAAAGGGAAGTGGAGGAGGCGGGGTTATGGAACCCTGAAAAGGGGTAAGGGTATTTCAACCCACCCACACAACCCCCCTCAAAAACCCTGTTCTCCACAACCACCCCATACCCCTGCAGCTGGACCCAAGCAGATGTTAATTACACTTTCAAAGTCAGGGTTTCTGAGTTGGGAGGGATGACGGTTTAAGGGTGTGGGGGAGGGGGTTATCACAGGGTACAAGGCAGGGGTAAGAACAACGCAGAAGATGGAAGGTAAGGAGGAAATGACGGTGCTGCTTCGCTCGGTGCGGCTATAAGATGATGCCAGGCACAAAGATGGATAATGACTTGGATTTAACATAGAAAGTAAGAATATACTGTAGTTTATAAAAATTTCTCATAATGATTTGCAATCTTCTATATTATTTCTACTGTATAGATACCTTTTTCTCAACTTATACGCAACCAAACTCTACAAATGAGGTACCAAAATGCACAGAATTTATCACAGAACATGCGACGGCATAACTTACTTCCTAAATATTGCTATTGTTTCCTAAAATTGGATTTTAAATAATTAAAAAAAAAACAAAAAAAACTGTAAATACTACTAACGTTAACGGCGCACAAACTGATACATTTGTTCGTTTGCTACAATATCTCGCATTCTTTAAATAAATTTTATCAAAATGCGGCTGATTCCACATTCAAGTCTCCTGTTGATACGTAAGTATGAGTCATCATGTGCGTTTAACAGAGGATAGTGTAATTACTTCCAATGTTGTGTTAAAAGAGGTCCTCTGACCTCAATTTGTACATGAACATTACAATTAAATTTGTACATAACAACCCTGCCATTTATCTACATTTTAAAATTAGAAACGCGCCTATCCCTCTGTGGACCTGCATTGAAAAGAGCCGGGAGAGCCCGCGCTGGGAGCGGACGCATCACGCTCGTCACAATCAGAATCACAATACATGTCAAAATCATTGTGGTCTAAAACAACCCCAAGAAAAGAATCGACTGCTTTTGAATTTAGCTTCAATGACTATGATATTGTAAGGAGACAACCTTGCTTAATCAGTTAATAGGGTGATTTCCTATTATTTTCGTTTTGCCTAAATCGAAAGACTATTGCTCCTGGAGTACGTATTTCACGCTTTTAGATTTTTAAATGACGATATCTATTTTTCGCGATTAAATGAAAAGTGAAAATTTTCAAGTGCGCGAAAACGCAACGGCTGAGTATGAATACTGGGAAAAGCCTAGGTGACGTCATTCTGGTTCCTCCTGCCATTGCGTGAGGCTATGAGCGCCGATACGATGCATGCTGCTAGCAGGTAGCGCTTGGCTTAAATTAGGATCATTAATACCCTATCACTTCGAGCCTCTCGTGGGGAACATAGATGAGGAATATTTGCAGTATAGCCCTGAAGAAGTTGAGATTCGTCAAGCGTATTGTGGGAAGATTTTCGGATGGGAAAGTAAAAGAAAGATGCTATTTCGCACTCGTCCGACCGCACCTTGAATATGCAGCGATTGTATGGGATCCGGTGCAGAAAGACTTAATCCGCGAACTGAATAAAATACTAAGGAAGGCTGCGCGTTTCGTCAAAAACTACTACGGGCGTACAGACAGTGTTACCCAGATGTTAAGCGAATTAGGCTGGGAGCCGTTGGAGACTCAGAGGCTGCGCGCTAGGCTTAGATTGATTGAACGATTGTAAAAAAATATCTTTCAGGAAACGGTTATCATTGCTGTCTAGTATTATAGAAGCTGAAATTAATTATCATATGCATTCAGACAACGAACAACTTCATTGTGACTAGTTTTCGATATTAATTTTCCAAAGTACATTCACAAAATATTTTCAAAGCGGAGTAACTCGAGGAAATACATTGCGAAATTAGGCTTCATGTTATCAAACCCATTATAATCAAACCTCGTTGCTGAAGTGACATTTAAGAATGTTAAAGAGTTTTCTAAAAATATGCGGCTTAATGCAATCGAAATGTCTAGTAAAAGTCATACTCAGGAAGATTTATTTTTCAAGAAGGCTTTCGTTAGCCTTTGACAACCAAAACATTCCTTTAATTTCTACATTTTTAATCAATTTTAATTTTAAAAAAGGAAAATTTATCGCAAAGTAAAATTTGCAGAAAAAGTTAAAAATTATTTCCAGGATCATTCATTGCACGACATTTTTTTACATGAGGTATTCTCAACAAAACATTTCGAAGTGGAGTAACAAGATGAAAAACATAGCGTAATGATGTTTTGTACAATATAATGTGGAGGGTAGGGTGTCTCGCTTCACGCGGGCAATTTTTTTATAATACTAACTGCCCCGAAAACAGTGTATTTAAGTACTTTACAGTGGTAAAAATGGTAGGAATATGAAAACACTATGGTGGGGACCAAGCCATCACCGAGCCAAAATATATATTAGTGAGATAGAAAGTGATATTTGTGGAGAAAGTCCTATCCTGTTTTCTTCGATCAATACATTTTCTTTCCACCACATCACCGTCAGTTAAATTATTATTATTGTTATTATTATTACATAAATTATTACAAGTCGACCATGTAGTCGGGTGGTAACATAAGGTTAGGAAGTAAATTTACACAAAAATATAAAATGCAAAGTACCAAAAGATATCTATCCCGACTAATTTTCGATATTTTTTCTTTCATATTCCCGACAAATAATTTAAAAGCGGAGAAACACGAGGATAAACTTTGCGTTATATGGTTTCATACAAGTGGATATGGTGTCTCGATTCAAGTTCGCATTTTTTTTTAATATTCACATCCCAAAAACAGCACATTCAAGCACAATACAGTGGCAGAATGGTAGGAATATTGAAGGACACCACGGTGAGTACCAAGCCACCATCGAGGGCAAAAATATGTTAGTGAGATAGAAAGGAAAAGTTGTGGCAAAAGTCCTATTTTTTAATACTTAAATCTATTCTTTACTCTAAATATCAGTCAATTATATTAACCGTTAACAACTGGCGCGGGGTGATAGTGGATTTGGTAAATCTGCTGGTAAATTTTTTGTTTACTTCAAGGGTGGTTTGGCAACATCGCTTAGCTACTTAGTACCTTCAAGTCTACTCCCCCCCTCATCCTACCAAACTGGTTTTTGTCAGTCTATCTCACCCTCGTGAAGTGTAAACATTGTGCAAAGTGATCTGGCGACTCGGTATATCCCCGCGCCACTATTTGTGTCATAGATACAGCATTTTTTAATGCTTTGTAATAATTACCATTGTGAAGTGAAGTGTTGTATATTACTTTATTTAGCATTTTGTTATAACAAGTATATTAGTTATAATGAGTTCCCACGACCAGAATGAAGATAAAATTAATTATGATTTAACGTTTTCACAAAAAATGCAAGGTTTGAAAAAAAAATGAATTAATATTAAATAATGAAAATATCCAAATATAGTATCATACAACTGTTGAAAACAATTAAAACTTTCAAATGTGCATGGTGGCGATACCTCGTTTTCTTTTGTATTGAAGTAATTACAATTGTGTAGTGAAGTGGTGTTACACTTTATATTGCATTTAATGATATTAATTGGATTATGAGTTCCCAGGACCTGAATGAAGAGAATGTTAAATACGATTTTACGTTTTTACAAAAAAATTGCCAGGTTTTTTCTAAAAATATGAAAAAATATTAAACATTGAAAATATCAAAATATATTAATCTACAACTGTTGAAAACAATTATAAATTTCAAAAATGCAAGGTGGTTTTGACAAAATATCAGTATTTATCAAGAAATTAAACAAATAATTCGGAGAACTGTTATGTCCCCGCGCTAACTTCTCAAAAACCCGCGCCAGAAGATCTAGAGCGACTATTTTTCGAAATTTTCCTTTCACGAGACATTCCCGGCATAAAATTTTAAAGCGGAGAAACACGGGGAAAAACATGGCGAAAAGTGGTTTCATATAAGCGGGTAGGATGGTTGCCTGCGAAAACCCAACGCTGGAGACTTAATTACGCCTGCCTTCGCGTCGCTACGTGATCGGGATATTAATTTCGTTGCGGGGAACAAACGAACAGCGGGGGGCGCTGCGCTAAATCAGGAAGAAGGTGAATACGAGGAGAAGAAGAAGGAGAATATAATATTAGGAATATTCGCGGTCTACCCTTCCCCCAAAACATAGTCCGGCTTTTTAATCTCCGCGGTGAATTGTGGGAAAAAGGGGTCAGGGATGCTGTTGACCCTTATATAGCCGCACCCTGTACCCTGAGGGGGAGAAGACAGGGTGGACGAAGTGGTAAGCAAACAAGGCGAGGCCGCACTATCTCGGGGAACGATATAAAAGCGAAAGAAATAGGTTTGTAAGCGGCGCGGGGATATTTCGTCTCGAGTCTTTGGGTTATTATATAATAGGGTTGCCTAAATCGCACTGCACTATTTAGTAGCAGTAGTATTGATCGTGAATTGTAATTGACACTGGGAAACAGATCACACAAGATATTATCATTAACCCGTTAACGCCTATCAGTACCAAATGGTACCAGCTGGTAGTGCAGTGCTAAACGTAACTTTTTTATTATTTATCGTAATTTATTGGTGTTCTTGAGAGTTTTAAATTGCTGAAAACATTTTTAATGACACTTTTCTAAAGTTTTGGTATGTTAAAGCTGTATTTAATGCATTTATAGCCGTTTGAAATTTGAGAATCATCAACCAGCCCAAAAGAACGGAATTTTTCAGAGCAACCATTTTATTTTCTTTACTTACGCCCTATGTATTGCTAATGCAAAGGTTTCATTATGTTATTACGATTTTTGTAGCCTGTATACCTCGTATAAAGTATGATTATTATTTGATGTGAGCCTAATATTTGCGATGTTATGGTGCAAAATATGTTGGTGGTACCATATGGTTCCGCTAGGCGTTAATCTTAGTGGTACCTAAAAGAATAAATTTTTGCACCTAATGACTCAGTTTCATTGACATTTAGATAAATGATTGCCATTAAAATCGCAGAAACTTTTTAATTCAGGCGTTACCGGGTTACCCAAGGAGTTAGACAGGGTTGCAGCCTATCCCCAACCTTGTTTAATCTATACATAGATGACGTTCTAAGAATATGGAAAGAGAATAATGTATCACCAGGCATAGAATTGCGACCATCTCAATACTTAAATACAATGCTGTTTGCTGACGATCAGGTTGTAATACAAGATAAAGAGGGCAAACTCCAGATGGCAGTACACAGACTACACCAGTTGAGCAAACTATATAACCTGAGAATTTCAAAAACCAAAACATGGACTATGGCATTTTTAGGAAGCTTCCCCCGATGAACAAAAGTTGTTATTTAGGATCAAGTCTTGGAGCAAGTGTCGCACTTCCAGTACTTAGGATGCGATATGACATTTGACGAGGAAAAAGATATTATAAATAAGGTCAACACTTTCCAGAGAATATGCGGCACAATTAGAAGAACTCTAAAAAAAAACAAGAAAAGAAACACAAATAAAATTTTACAAAGTAATGGCAGTCCCTACTCTACTCTACGGTTCTGAATGTTGGGTACCAAAAAAAGAATGAATTCAGGCAGATAGAATATTCAGAAATGAAATTTTTAAGATCAGTAAAAGGCTGCACAAGATGGGATGAAATAAGAAACATCCAAATAAGAGATGAACTGGGTGTCGAGGTAGTCACTGACAAACTACAAGACTACAAACGTAGATGGAAAGAACATTTACTTCGAATGCCCAATGGAATAATTCCAAAACAAACAATGGAATATCAACCATTTGGCAAGAGTAGTATAGGAAGACCAAGGAAAAGATGGTGATGTGGAGCCGGGACAGGCTTAGTAGCCTAATCCTGGAAGGAAGAAGAAGAAGTATGTGGGAAAGCCAACCGTAAACTAGGATTCTTAAAAAAAATCTGGGAAATGTCATGGGGAGGTGATGGAGATACGCTACCTGACTCTAGTAAGGCCTCACTAGAAGTGTTTTGCTATCGTGTGGGACCCTAATGAAGAACAACTGAAGGTTGAAATCTATAATGGAGTACAGCGCGGAGCGGCCAGATACGTGATGAGTTGTAAAGTTAAAAAAAGCATTGTCCCCGATATGTTTGGCGAGTTCGGATGGTGAATCTTCAAATAAGAACATAGCAAATCATGGGCTTAAGTTAAGGGAAATGAATTTGGAGAACATTTTTGCTCAGAGGAAGAAAAACATATCCTTCGTTTAACGGCGTAAGATAGAAGACGATTTTAAATATTTCAGTTTAATGGAAAAGTACAAAAATAATTATGAATATTACTAACTTAAAGAAGAGAAGTCTGATGTTACTGAATACATATATATCTACCATGAGGTTTCAGTATCTTGGTAGTTTAGCAATTTATTTAGCAAGAAGAAGAAGTATTGATCGTTAGGGTGCGTCGACGGCTAGGTCATTCTGCACCACTACTCAGCTAGTCAATAGATTCAAGTCGTAAATTAGAAGGATCGTTACTGCATAATGTATTTATATAGATTAGAAACAATCAGCAATTATTTATAAAAAATTTCGATATGGATATAGAATTATGAAAATAGACTATAAAGAGCAGTCAGTAATCAATGAAACTGTGATGCAAAAACGACGGTAGCATTGTGCGTCGGAAAGGTATACGAAAGTGCTGAAGTTTAAATCAGAGGGTGGGTGTTCTCAGTCTTTTGGGGGTGGAAGGGGGTAGATTTAAGGAAGAAAGGGTTGAAGCGTCATCAGGAAGATTCATAGGGGTTGCAAGATGATTTTGAATCGAGATAACATTCCTTCACGTCCAGAAAATTCCAACTAGCATCAAATTCCACCTTTTACCCAACACGCGAATTTAGGTCAAATATATCGGAAAGCTCTGCAATCACGTAAGCCAATACTTCACAATAGATGAGATAGCTTTATTGAAGAAATAAATATGTATTTTTGCGAAAACTACTCTATTATTGATATATAAAACCTGACAGTGACTTACCTTCCCCAGAGTCTGTCGATAATAACAAAAATTTTGAAATATAATAGGAAATTTAATTTTTTAAACATAAAAAAACAAAAATCGAGGTATTAACATTGATAAATTTTCTCTAAATTCCTCAGGCTATATACACGTTCGCAAACACAAAAACATGAACAAGAATCCTTTATATGACTATAAGAATTAATGGTCATATTTCGTTACTGCTTCTTCAATTCCGGGGCTTGCAGAATTTACGTGATTTTTCTTAGAATTTGAACAAGTTAGCTAAGTAGTCCAATGCTGAAGACTAGATGGATTTGCCTCTTTGATGCACTACAGAAACGTTATTAAAATACTTTTTTATTATAAATACCTTGGATATTACAGTGACTTTTATAAAATTCACGTAATTATGTCAAAGAATTATGAAAATGGACCATAAAGAGCAGTCAGTAATCGACTAAACCGTGATGGAAAGACGACGGTAGCATTGTTCGTCAGAAAGGTATTCGAAAGTGCTGAAGTTCAGGGGTGGGTATTCTCTGCATTTTGGGGGTGAAAGGGGGTAGATTTAAGGAAGAAAGGGTTGAGTAGTCGTCAGGTAGATTCCTAGGGGTGTAAAAACGATTTTAGATCCAGAAAGATTTCCTTTACACCAGAAATTACTAACAGGTATCTAATTCCATCTACTACCAAACAGGTGATTTTAGGACATATTGACAGGTAAGTTTTGCAAATAAGTAGTCCAATGCTTAGCAGTGCATGAGATAGCCTTATTGAAAAACTGAAGATATAACGTTATGATAACTATTCCAATATTAACATCTAGGACATGACAGTAATTTATTTTTCCTACAAGTCTTTCAGATAATAACGAAAAAATTTCAATATATTACGAAATTTACTTACTTAAATAACTAAAATAGTTTAAATAATTAAAATGGAGGACTTTGATACATTAATATACCTTATATAATTTTATTAGGCTGCATTTGTGCATGTATTTTTTTTAATAAGAACAAGAGCCATTTATGTGAACAAAGAAACTAATTTTCATCTTCTGCGGTGGTTTCTTTACCACAACGACGAGCTGTATGAAGTACTTTCGTCTTATGATATTGATCCTATTAGCAACGCACTCAATTGCTTCCGAGTACATGAGTTTGCCTTTTTGACAAACTAGAAGTTTATTGTGAAAACCTGATACTTTGTTATTAATAACATGGATATTGCTGTGACTTTTATAAAATTCACGTAATTCTGTCTGATAATTCTGAAAATGCACCATAAAGAGCAGTCAGTAATCGACGAAACAGTGATGAAAAGATGACGGTGGCATTATTCGTCGGAAAGGTATACGAAAGTGCTGAAGTTTAAATCAGGGTGGGTGTTCTCAGTCTTTTGGGGATGGAAGGGGGTAGATTTAAGGAAGAAAGGGTTGGGGCGTCGTCAGGTAGATTTCCGAGGGGTGGCTGGCGGCCACGAAAAGGATTATGGGTAAGGAAAAGGGGGTTGGAAAATATGGTGCGATCCGGTGGAGGAAATTCGACTGGGGGCTGTTGGGGGTGGGGGCGGTTTTTCAGAGGGTTGAATCACATTAATGAAGTCTTTTTCGGGTTTCGGAATAATGAACGATGGAAAATGTCGGTGGATTTCTGTGAAAAGAGGTTTGGGGAATGCAGAGAAGGTTTCTGGAGAAGTTGAGATATTTTCTCGCGATCCTGAACACGCGTAAGACGGACGCTGAATTCTAAAGCAACCGTTAAGAAAGGCATAAATTTTCATCTCTGAAATAAAACAACTATGATAAATAGCTTTATGAATCGTAATACCAATTTTCATAACTTTAATTCTCCATATACTAGGGATCCAGGATTTTTATCGGATCCTTGATTTTCGGAGCCGGATCTTTCGGATCGGATATTTTCGGATCCAAATGCATTTTCAAATAATTGACGTTGAGATTCCCCCGATGATTGTTCAATCTCCTGGGGAAAGTGCCAGTCGTATTTTGCCATTTTTATTTTCCAGGGCTGAAATTCTCCTAAGTAACCTCTGCGAGAGCTTTCAAACGAAACGGTTCGTGAGTAGGACAAGAATCGCATGCGACGGCGCATTCGAAGAGTGAATCGGAACTCTTTCCATCCTTATGGAGCGTTGCATTCACTGAAACTATTGTTTAAAATTTCGGATCCAGATCCAATGTCTTCCGCGAGTTTGGATCCGATGTATCCAATGAAGGGATATCCGCGGATATTTGGATCCGATCTGACCACCCCTAACAGATACATTATGACGCTTTGTAGTATAACTTTGTTCAGAGGAGCCGCCTTCTCTAAGTACGCTTCCTTTCCCTTTCCTTCCCCCCCCCCCCTTCCTAGGGCTTTCCATATTCCCTCACTTCCACTACTCCACCCCTTTCCCCTCCCCATCCCTTCCACTCTTCCCCCTTTTTGGTATATAACCCACAACGACGCTACTTGTACTTCTAGTCCTATGAATATGATACAGTGTATCGAAACTAGTCAGGAAAATAAAGTTCCAAATTGTAGAAACAGCAAAGTTTTTCATTCACAAATCAGTAAGATGGATTTCCACAACGTGAAGGCCTTTACTAATCAGTGCATCTGAGTTATTATTGTCGTGCTTTTTTTAAATGAAGTACTTAATTATCCACGTTATGCAATTAAAAATGCTTTATTACAAATTAATAATTATTATTATTCTTGAAAAGTCACTATAAATTGTTTTCAACAACTTTTTGATTCATTTCCACCAGCACTACGTTTATCGGTTTTTTTCAATTTATTGACGTGAGGTCTCACACAGACCGCTACTAAAATTCGGTTGCAAATTTTCAGAAATAAACAATTAGAACGTTGAATTTTAAGAGTACTCAATTTCCTTATTATGCAATATTATGAAGCTCACGGGGATTATAGGTATTTTGTAATAGCAATTTTGAAAATATTCATAACTTTAGAACCGCAGCGGTCTCTCAGACCGCACGCCACCGATTTAATCGCAATCTTCTTATACCATTTGCCTTTTATATGTATGTAGACGGCTGGAGTCCTAATACCCCCTGCCACACGCCTTTTTAGGCAGCTGGCGGGGTTAATATGCAAATGTAGATGTGCTCAAAAATTCTTTGGAGTAAATGCCAGGTTTAGGTGAGAGAACGATAAGGTTATACAATAGACGAAGTCTTTTTAGAGTTTTGGAATTCGGAGCAATGGATAATGGCGACGTTTTCCTGGAAAAGGGTAGGGGAACCAGGGTACAGGGTTGGAATATGGAGAAGAAAAGGGTTCTTACAGAATGAATGAACAATGAGAAATTTTCCCGCGGTCCTGAACACCTAAGATGTATGCTGACTACTAAAGAATTCATTTCCATAAGACTAAAGTTAAGACATCACTATGGTTTCAAACTCCTAAAGCGCTTCAAGAATCTAAAATATCAGTCGCAGAAGACCTAGGCATTGATGATGTAAAGCAAAAATGTTATTTCCTCTAATAGAAAAATGAATATTTTACTGACTTAAAGGTGGATGGTGATACTTCGTATAACTGTGTGACGTGAAACATATTCTCAGATATCCTAATAGGGTGGTTTCCTTCATCAAACAAAAGGAAAGGCATAGTTTGCGATTCGTAACCCACCATTATTGTGTTCATAATGTACAAATTATTTGGTTTTTTGAAATCCCAGGTTAGACGAAAGGCAAGGGTCAATATTAACTTCATTCGAAAAAGGCCAGATCGGCGCCCATGCGATGCCACTCCACGTGACGTCACAGGGACCTTTCGTAGTTTCTATACGAGTAGATAGGAGTTTTACATTGCCTTAGATTACCAATGCATGCAAGAGGCACGGAGCTTAGGGAAAAATATCTTGATAATCACCTATTAAAACTGCATATGATTGGAAAGTTTCCTTCGTTTGATAAGGTATTAATAATCCTTATTAAGCCAAGTGCTACCTGCTAGCAGGGTACTCTGCTACCTGCTAGCAGCCTGCATCGCGGCATCGCTCAAAGCCTCGCCCCAATTTTCAAGTGAGGTTAAAATTGACCATTAACATTCGTCTAAACTGGGATTTCTAAAACCAAATAATTTGTATATTATGAATACACTAATGGTGGGTAACGAATCGCAATCAATGCCTTTCGTTTTCTATGATGAAAAAAAACTACCCAATTGCTTCAACTCTTAGTCGGCGAGCTTCTATGCGGAGGAGTTAAAGAAGCTGGTGCAGCGGTACGAAAAATGCGTTGAAGTGAATGGCGATTAAGTAGAGAAGTGAAGTAGGTTTGTAGCCAGCTAAAAGTGCCAATAAAATGTGTTTGATATCAGCGTGTTTTTTCCTGCGCCCAAACGGCTTTTACTTCATGAAAATGCATCATACTTTTCTTCACATTTAATAGCTAACGAAGTTCAAAACTATTTTTTTCAATTGTTTTATTGATATTTCCACTGCTTTTAGCTCAGTTGGTAAAGTTTCCCAGGTTACAGGGAATCTTTACAAACTACGATTTTTTTATCATATAAAGTTTTATGTGAGTTCTCATTTTTTCGAAAATTTGGAACGCAGAGAATAAAACTAATGGTTTATCATGGTTATAAGTCACTATCGCACCTTGGCTTACAAGAAAACAGTCGAAAAAGAAAATAAATTCGGAAAAATTAATTATTATAAATTATTATTATATATTATTCGTGAGGAAAATAAAAAAAAAACGAAAGAAATCGAGAGCGAATACGAGATTGAGGCAATGGGGTAGTTTCCTTCATCAAAGGAAACGAAAGGCATTGATTGCGATTCGTTAACCACCATTAGTGTATTCATAATATACAAATTATTTGGTTTTAGAAACCCCAGTTAAGACGAATGGCAATAGTCAATTTTAACTTCATTTGAAAAAGTCCAAATTGGCGCCCATGCGATGCAACTCCACGTGATGTCACAGGGACCTAGATGCTATACGAGTAGATAGGAGTTTTACATCGCACTCCACAATTAAGTGCACGATACCTTATCAACGGCAAGAACCACTTCCCAAGGAGCGTTGGCACCACTTTGAAAATTCCTTGCTTACCTGGAAAAAGAAAAAATTATGATATAGAAAAAATTATGCTACAGAACAATGGCTATCAATAACATTATGTACACGCTAGGTAAGCTGAGCAATATTTTTCCTCTTCCATGCCATTAAGGAATGAGTATATTAAGGAAACGGTGTTTAAAACAAAACGCTACAGCGAACAATACATTTACGGAAAGAGTTGATGGAGTAACTACGCAGGTAATGTTATGGGCCTCGTAGTGCGGCTGGACGACGCGGGAAAAGTAGTCAAAACCCACTCCACAGCCAACTGCCCAAATGGTTACGTAATCTAGGAGTTTAATTTCAAAAAGTAATATAGCGCTTGATACTAGAATGCCAGGTTGGGTCAATACAAAAGAGAATATTTATAATCAAAATTAATGGTAACTAGGTGTGATAATAGCTTAGTAACTTAATATCAATAAATATGTACAAAGTTAAGGTATGTCAAAATTTTTTGTGTATTCTGTTCTTATATATATGTTGAAGTTATTATGTTAAAATCAAGTTGAATGTAAGTTTATTGTTTGAAGCAGAGATGGCGCTGCGACGCCGATTTAGTAGTTATGTACGTTACTAAGAGAGTAAACAAAAAGAGAGTACCTAGGAAAGAAAAAAGACTAGTATCTGCAGTTAAAACAGAGTTATTGTAATGTTTCTCTAATAAATTAATGTGCTCAAGAATATATAAAACTCAATAATATATATTTAAAAAAATTTTATTATTGTAAAAAACGATACCGTAAAATTTATTTATGTAAAAACATTGTGTATCTTTGTCATCTTTGTATTTTATATTGTTCTTACGTTTTATTTCATAGCACTGAGTATGGTTTGAAATAAACTGTAACGCTGGCTAAAACTTTTTTTAATAACATACATTGACCTACACCCCAAAAACTAACATGAATTAAACGAGGTCAAGGTAAGGAAAAAAATATTTAATATTTATGTTGATTATTTTGAAAGGAGGAACTATTTTAGACTCATATTTCATGAATTATAATTATTTAGTTTGGTTTACCACTGTGCAAAAGTTAGGCCTGATATTATAATTTTTTTCTCATCAATTATATCTGCCATGCCCGGATGGCTCATTTGAAACCACACTAGCAAATCCATTTGAAGCCTTTCTACTTTTCCTTTGTATTCAGTGTGACGGTGTGATTTATACTGATTTTTTGTCAAAATGCTACTGTATTTTTTTAGCCCGATACGATTGAAATTCATTGTACCTCCCTAACCCATCAGATGAAAAGTGATAGGTATTCACAAATTTGTGGAAGCTAGTTTCCCATTACAACATAGTCATTGTTGAACAACTACATATTTAATATTTTTCGTCTAATTATATTTTCTACTACCATCCCAAATGCTTCATAAACAATACTAATAAATAAACTGGGAAAGAATTAAGTATTTTAAGTCAAATATTCATACTTGATCATATTGGGTCAAAATACCACCAACTCAGACATAATAGGGTGTAAGAATTTGTCGGGCATGCTAGAGTTAAGAATTCAATAGCCATGCAAGATCGTCTTGACGTCGCGAAAGGCTTATTGGATTTTAATTTTCAAAAAATATCCCCAGTGGGTGTGCAGCATCAAATTATCCGTCACTGAGACTTTGCCGGTGGAACCTCTGATTCGCTGCATAACACTTTACCCACCACACCATAGAAACGATATTGCCCTTAGGGAGTTTCAATGCTCAATATATCGGCTGTGTTCACAATAGGGTAGTTTCCTTCGAAAAGAAGAAAACGAAAGACATCGATTGCGATTCGTTACCCACTATTAGTGTATTCATAATATACAAATTATTTCGTTTTAGAAATACCGGTTTAGACGAATGGCAATGGTCAATTATAACTGCATTTGAAAAAGGCCAGATTGGCGTCCAAGCGATTCCACTCCACGCGACGTCACGGGGACCTAGCTTAGTTACAGTAGATAGGATTTTTACATCGTCTGAGGTTACCAATGCATGTATGAGGCACAGAGCTCAGGGAAACATGTCTTAATAATCACCTATTAAAACTGGCTTAGGTCGGAAAGTTTTCTTCGTTTGATAAGGTATTAATAAACTTTTTTTAAGCCAAGCGCTACCAGCCAGCAAGGTACTCAGCTACCCGCTAGCATCCTGCGTCCTATCAGCGCTCAGAGCCTCGATCAAGGTCACCTCACAAGGTGGCAGGGGGGACCAGGAATACGTCACACAGAAATTTTCCCAATTACCAATTATGCATACCTCTGTGCCTTATGCATGATTACCAATGCATGCATAGGCACAGAGGTTAGGGAAACATCTCTTAATAATCACCTATTAAACCTGCCTATGGTCGGAAAGTTTCCTTCGTTTGATAGGGTATTAATAATCCTTATTTAGCCAAGCGCTACCTGCTAGTTATGTACTTTGCCACCTGATAGCAGCCTGCATCGTGGCATCGCTCAAAGCCTCGCCCAAAGGTGATCTCTGAACCAGAAATACGTACACGGGCTTTTCCTAGCATTCATTCCTAGCCGTCGCGTTTTCGCTCACTTGAAAACTTTCACTTTTCATTTAATCGCGAAAAATAGACATCATCATTTAAAAATCTGAGAGTGTGAAATACGTACTCCAGCAGTAAAAATCTTTCGATTTAGGCAAAAAAAATGACAGAAAACCACTCTATTACATCTAACGGCAGTTCTAACAAAATGTATTATAGTTTACATTCAGTACAGGGCCGGAAATAGGATTTTAGCGTGGGGAGGGGGGGGCAAATAAAGATCAGTTTGCTGCCCCTTCCCCCCATCACTAAAACATAATAGGGTGGTTTCCTATTATTTTTTTATTGCCTAAATCGAAAGATTATTACTCCTGGAGTACGTATTTCACGCATTTAGATTTTTAAATGACGATATCTATTTTTCGCGATTAAATGAAAAGTGAAAATTTTTAAGCGCGCGAAAACGCGACGCTTAAGTATGAATGTCGGGAAGTCTCTCCGCGTGACGTATTTCTGGTTCCCCCTCCCGCCCTGCGAGGTGACCTTGAGGCGAGGCTTAGCGCTGATACGACGCAGGCTGCTAGCGGCTAGCCTAGTACCCTGCTGGCTGGTAGCGCTTGGCTTAAATAAGGATTATTAATAACTTATCAAACGAGGAAAACTTTCCGACCTTAGCCAGCTTTAATAAGTGATTGTTAAGACACGTTTCCCTGAGCTCTGCGCCTCATGCATGCAATGGTAACCTCAGACGACGTATAACTCCTATCTTCTCGTATAGAAACTAGGTCCCTGTGACGTCACGTGGAGTGGCATCGCATGGGCGCCAATCTGGCCCTTTTCAAATGAGGATAAAAATGGACCATTGCCATTCGTCTAACCCGGTATTTCTAAAACAAAATAATTTGTGTATTATGAATACACTATTGGTGGGTAACGAATCGCAATCAATGCCTTTCGTTTTCTTTGATGAAGGAAACCACCCTATTCCTGATCCAGATGCAGTAGTTGAAATTGCACACTCTATGTTTGCTATAAAGAAGTTTTATTGATATTATTTAGCAATGATTTATAAATTTAAAATTATTGTTAAATAATTTAATGAGAAAAATTGAATAACTTAGTAAATAAACTTTTAAAATTTAGCCGAGCCCTTTTGTTTTGCCGCCGGGGGCAAGTCGCGCCCCCTCTGCACCGGCCCAATTCCGGGCCGAATTCACTGGCTCACTGGAGAGATTTGTTGCAAAGACAATGGCAACATTCGAGTAAACACTATACCCATGGGCTACCTAGTCAAGAAACTCTAACGTGCCTTTTCATTGGAAAGAAAACATTGGAAATTCAGCTAAAACATAGAAAGAGTCGCTAACGACAATATACATATTTATTAGACTTCGAAATAAATGTGTTATCCGAATTCGTAGAATGATACTTATTAACCTTCGTGTGGAAATTTCTCGTTGAATCAGTAACTGTAACTCGGATATAGGGGATTCAGAAGTTCCACTGTCCACCTTGAAGAATAGATATCGTCATTTATAAATCTAAAAGCGTTAAATGCGTACTCAAGGATTAATAATCTTTCGATTCAGGCAAAAAAAAGAGCGTGCTGCGCCTGCTCCCAGCGGGCTTCCCCCGCTCTTTTCAATGCAGGTCCACAGAGGGATAGGCGCGTTTCTAATTTTAAAATGTAGAAAAAAAAGGCAGGGTCTTATGTACAAATTTAATTGGAATTTCCATGTACAAATTGAGGTCAGAGGACCTCTTTAAACACAACATTGGAAGTAATTACACTATCCTCTGTTAATGCTTGTTTGGCGTTTTCCTTAATATTTACAAAATATTAAGGTTTTCCTTAATATTAACAAAAATATTAAGGGAAGGGCTATATTTATAAAAATACTAAGGCCCGAGAAAGAGAGACAGAAAATGGTTCGCCATAGACTGAGTACGTGTTGAGGCCAAGACCTTTCTGTGTTAACTTGAAATAATATATTGAAAGCGCGTTATATTGCAAAAAATATAATGATAATATTTATCTAATACTAAATTGGTATCAATTAAATATCCTGGAATAAAGGTTTGCTCTGCACCATGGAGCAAGTGCCTCATCCCCTAAGAGAAATATCAAGGGCCATTTTTTAAAACGAATTTAAGGAAACAATAGCAATATTTAGGAAGGAACACATGCCGTCGCATGTTCTCTGATAAATTCTGTGCATTTTGGTACCTAATTTGTAGAGTTTGGTTGCGTATAAGTTGAGAAAAAGGTATCTATACAGTAGAAATATATATGGAGATAGGAAACCACCCTATTTATATAGTGTGGTACAATCAATAATGAAGCCTAAATCCTAGGAAGGTCTCTAAAGGCAGGCCGGCCAACAGAAATCTCTTCAAGTTTTACACCCCCTGGACTCCGAAAGGGGGTGAGGGGAGAACAAGAAGTTCCGGAGAACAATATATGTAAGGAAAAGGGTTGATGGAGGAGCAAGGCAGTCACCCATTGGCTGAGCGCCTGGGCAAAGCCACGTGACGACAAAAGAAGATCAGAGCTGAAGAGGAAAGGGGGGTTCGAGGGGTTTGGAGGGGGGGGGGGTAAGAGAAAGATTGTGGAAGGGAAGATATGAATACTCTCCCCCCCCCCCTAAAAATAGGGAGAAGTTTTCTCTTTTGGAGTTGGGGGGTAAGTTCGTAAACTTTTCGGTGGAGCGGGGAGGCTGGCTTCTCATTTTGGCGGGCGGCGGAGGGGGGATCGGCCGGGGGGGTGGTGGAGAGAGGGCCGAAGTGTGTATGGCAGGGGGGTTGCTTGGTTGGCTAATTTGAATCCATCCATCAATATTCATGGGTGAGGGGGAGGGGGTTGTTAGAATGAGGTGGAGGGGGTAGCGCGCGAGGGATTCTGGGAAAAATTATTCAGCCTAAAACGCGGTGGGGGGGTGGGCTATAAGGATTTTCTCATGAGACGAATCCCAAGGAAAGGCAGCGATAAGAATAACACGGAAGTTATTATAAGTCTCCACTAGAGGCGCGGTTGACTGTTAAGTTTTTGACCTAACGGAAAGTTTTTTGGCGTGAACTGAACTAGGAATAACATATAAGTCGCAAGGTGAAATAGGTAACACGTTAGAAAATTTCACACTTTCACGGTAACAGGGGATAAATAAGTACGTCAAGAAAACGGAAAAATTAATTTTTTAAATAGCGTTTCTTTTCAATAACGTTTAAGTTTTGGCATTATTTTTAAAACGACAATATAAAAGTTATTCAAGTACTAGAGTAAAAACAAACAAAAAACGGAAAATATTAATGTTTTACAATTCTTACGTTACATTTTTGCCGTTTTGATGATAAGATGTTGTTCTCTATATAATAAATACAATTAAACTCACCAATCAAATATTTTGCTCGTGAAGAGATGAATAAGTCGACCGTTTTGCCGTTTTCATTTGTTTTTCGCGTGTTTTTCTTCACTCTTTCGGCCGTAGAAGCTAATTGTTAACTTCTAAACAATGTTTAACGATTCATTGTTGTAGCTGAATAAACAACGAGTAAGATGATGTATGACACGACCTTATAGAGTTGCGGCAGTAATTTTATAAAAATACTTAAAGTTCAGCCTTCAACAATTTTTTCGGCGACCCGTGGGTAACCCGTGAGTAAATTTTACACTTTCACGGTAACAGGGAATAAGTATGTCAAACAAACGGTCAAATTAATTTTTTAAATAGCGTATCTCTTAAAAAACGTTTAAAATTCGCATTATTTTTAAAACGACAATGTGAAAGTTATTCAAGTTCGAGAGTAAAAAAAAAACGGAAAAATATTAATGCTTCACAATTCTTATACTGTATTTTTAATATTTTTGCCAGCTTATGCTATGTTTATTTGGTTTATTTATGGCTCAAACGGGTTCGTTAACGTTTTTTTATGTTTATAATAAAAAAGTATCGAGGCTATATACCTCGAATGACTAAGTGACATGAAAAAATCGAAACTTTAAAGTCGAAATAATAGTTAAGCAGTGCATTCAGAGATTTTTTCCCCAGAAACCGCTAATTTAACGTTTAAAATGATACCTCACCCATCACTGCTGGTGAGTATTAACGGATAATATATACGGAATGACAAAACAAAGCCTTTCTGTAATGATATATGTGATATTAGTTCTACAGTATCAATGATAAAATGTAAGCACCAAATGGTAATGTCCACTCTTTCACGCAAAACTCCACTACCGAACATGGCTTAGGCAATCTAAATCATCTAAATCACAGTGCCTTAAAAAACCCTTTAAGATTCGTGGGAAATATATTATCCAAATTTTTTTACATTCGCTCAATATTAAATGAAAATGTGTAAGATACATAGTTAGAATTGGTTCTATTAAAGAATAGGCTATTGGTTTCTAGTCTTAAATTCTTTTCGTGATATCCTTTAGATATCGTAATTTTCGCATTGTTAAGAACCTTCACTTGAAATTCTCTTTACGAAGTGGAAATTTGATAGTTTATAGAATTAGTATTACATAACGTCACAGACTCTATCTTAGAAACTATTAGAGACATATACCTGATGATGCTACCAGGTACCTGATGATGCTGTAAAGCGAAACCGGTAGTACCAATAAATTTAATATTGAGTAAATTGCTCCTGCCTCTTCATTAACCATTAGCGGCAATTCTTTCATATATATATATTGGATTCCGCGCATCAATATTAGCCTAACAAATTATTTCGTCATGCAATTTAATGGCTGCAATCCTTATTGACTTTTATTAAAATGTTAAAAACGCTTAGCAGTACAACCTTAACATATAAATCCACTACCAACTATAGTTTCGGGATCTTTTCATTATTTTCAAGGAAAATTAAATTGGCATAGAAAGTCTAAACCATTACTGGTAGTAAAGCGAAAGATCTCCTGGGTAAAAATTTGCAACCGTATGTGTGGGGGGGAGCTGTAACTATTCGAGCATTAGCACGCAAGACATGAGTTGAATATAAGTTTGGCAGTATACATGATAGAATATGAAGAAGAAAAGAAAAATTTCACAATTAAATATAAAATATGCATAGACTACCGACCATGGCTTAGGCAATCCATATCATATCAATCTGTATTTTAAGATTCATAGGACATGTATGCCCCAATTTTTTTAAATTCTCTCATTTTTAAATGAAAATTTGTATAATGGTATGAATTGGTTCTATTGAAGAATAGGTTATTGGCTTCTAGTGTTAAAATATTTTTGTGTTATCCTTTAGATATTGTATTTTTCGCATTGTTAAGAACCTTCACTTGAAATTCTGTTTACGAAGTGCAAATTTTATAATATAATTTTTGTTTTTTTTTTCCCGGCGAACAATTGCAGTGAAGTTTCCTCGGGTGTCGCACCGGGTCGGGTCCTCCATTTCTCCTTCCAACGTTTCGATGGACAACTTATCGCCTATCGCATTCAGGAATCCCTGAAGACGATAGGCGAGTTGTCCATCGAAACGTTGGAAGGAGAAATGGAGGACCTGACCCGGTGTGGAAATTTGATAGTTTAAAACAAATCAATGAGGTATAATATAACACTAATTTCGCTTTTTCCTTTATGTGAACGTAACCTGTGGATTTAGTAAGAAAACTCAGTATTTGTGCTTTTATTTTCACAAAAATAATGTTTTTATGACATGGGACACACATCGATTCTATAAGTTCTAACAACATGCATCTTTAAAATATCAACTTTTTAGGACAGCAAAAAAACCATTAATTTGTTTTATTTGCACACTGAAATTAAAAACCAAAAGTTCATAAAACTGAAAAAGAAGCAATTGTTTGCCAATAAAGAGTGGTTCTTCACATATATTTAGATTCATAGGGTTCAGGTTTGCATATATTTAGATTCATGGGGCATATATGCCCCAAATTTTTTTAACTTCTATCAATATTGAATGGGAGGGTGTGGTGTATGATTCGAAGAATTGTTTCTATTGAAGAATTGGCCATTGGCTTCTAGTTTAAAAATATTCTTCTGACATCCTTTAGATATTTTACATTCCTCATCGCCAAGATCATTTACTTGAAATGCTGTTTACCAAGTGGAAATTTGATATTGTACAACAAATCAATGAGAAGGTATATTATAACACGAATTTCGGTTTATCCTTTATGTGCATCTACCCTGGAGTCGGAACGAAAAACTCCGAATTTATGCTTCAATTTTCATAAAATTATTGTTTTTGTGTCATGGGACACACATCTGCCTATGGGCCGTAAGGAAGCGGGAATAAGTACTAGTCCCTGAAATACCTCAGACACTATTAGAGACAACGCTTCCATATAAATGTTTTTGGAATCTAAGCATCAGAATAGGGTAGTTTCCTTCATCAAAGAAATCGAAATGCATTGATTGCGATTCCTTACCCACCATTAATGGATTCATAATATACAAATTATTTAGTTTTAGAAATACCGGTTTAAAAGAATGGCAATGGTCAATTTTATCCTCATTTGAAAAAGGCCAAATTGGCACCCATGCGATTCCACTCGACGTGACGTCACAGGGACCTAGTTTCTATACGAGAAGATAGGAGTCATACATCGTCTGAGATAACAAATGCATGCATGAGGCACAGAGCTCAGGGAAACATGTCTTAATAATCACACATTAAAATTACCTAAGTTCGGAAAGTATCCTTCGTTTGATAAGGTATTAATAATCCTTATTTAAGCCATGCGCTACCTGCTAGTAGGGTATTCTGCTGCCTGCTAGCAGCCTGCATCGTATCAGCGCTCAAAGCCTCGCCCCAAGGTCATCTCACACGCCGACAGCGGGAACCAGAATGACGTCACACGGCGTTTTCCCAGCATTCATATTCAGCCGTCGCGTTTTCGCGCCCTTGAAATTTTTCACCTTTCGTTTTATCGCGAAAAATAGATATCGTTATTCGAAAATCTATGAGCGTGAAATGCGTACTCCGGAAGTAATAATCTTTCGATTTAGGCAATAAAAATATAATAGGAAACCACCCTGTTAGCCTAAAAACGTATTTCTTTATGCAATGTAATAGCTGCAATCATTATTGACTTATATTAAAAGGTTAATAATGCTTAGCAGTACAACCTTAACATACAAATCCACTACCATCCGTAGTTACGGCATCTTCTTGCCATTTTGAAGAAAAATTAAAGTGGCATATATTGTCTTAACCATGATAAGTCGGACCCCGCGAGGAATTCTGGGAAAAGTTTGCAACCTAAAATGTAAAGAGAGCTATAAGGATTATCTCACGAGACCAATCCAGGATGAATGGTTGCGATAGGCAGATGTGATCACGAGAAGAAAAATAAGGAAATATACCGCCAAACAGACATTTTAAAATGTCATACTTTCCTCGTGCTATTAAGGATAGGTGGTTCGATTCATAAAATCAACGGCGTCACTCGCTAGGACGACTCATTGCATATTTTCATTATTATTTTTTTCCTCTTCTATTCTTGACCTTGTTTAATACATTTTATAATATTTCTTGTAGTTTAGGTCAATCTAAAACAAGTTATAGCCAACGTTTCGATTTATTTAAAATCATCCTCAGGGCTATGAAGGAAAAAACATGAACAATATAAAATACAAAGATGACAACGATATACAATATTTTTACATAAAAATGTTGCGAACGCGATTTTTATACAGCTATATAATTTAAAGTATATGCATATAATATAACATATACAAAAAAATATTGACATACCTCTTAACTTTGTACATATTTATTGATGTTATGTTACTAAGGCATTGCCACACCAAGTTACCATTAATTTTGATTGGCTATAACTTGTTTTACATTGACCTAAACTCCAAAAAATATTATAAAATGAATTTCATTATTTCATTGTTTTAATCTTACACGGATTCATTACAGGCATTACAGAACATTTTTAAGTTTTGAGTTTGAATGTGGATGGACGTATGCATTTTCTATTAGGCGCATTATTTTTTGGACCGTGTGGTGTGTATGTGGGAATCCTCTTGCATGCTGCATGCTAGTCATTGGTCACCCCCTGCCAAACACCCTTTAGGTGACTCGCACGGTAAAACGTAGATATAGAAAACAAACGCTCAGACACTGGAGAAAATATTTTATTCTTCTCAATTTCTCATTGACTACCACGCAATAATATTAGCCTCAAAACTTATTTCGTTATGCAATCTAATAGGTGCAATCCTTTAAGACCTTAAAAAGTTAATTATGCTTAGCAGTACGATCTTAACATATAAATACACTACCAATAATAGTTTCGGCATATTTTTTTGCCATTTTCAAGGAAAATTAAATTGGCATGGAGTGTCTAAACCATGGTTGGTGAATACGCGCGAGGCCTTCTGGGAAAAATCGGCAGCCTAAAATGTGGGAAGGGCTATAACTATTTTATATTCACGGTACAACGTAAATATAAAAAACAAACGCTCAGACACTGGAGAAAACATTTTATTCTTCTTAATTTCTCATTGACTGCCCTGCACCTGAAGTTAGAATTCCCGCCCTGATTTTGGAATGATTCTTTAAATCAATTCCAATACGAATAAATCGTCTCCACCCTTGGTGTTCTCCGGCACCACTTGTCACCACCAGCGGTTCTGGGACGAACCCCAATTCTAAGGACGTCAGCGAGTTGTTTTTCTCTCCCTTGCGTGAATAGCAGAGGAAATCGGACACCCGCGGTGCTCGCAGGGACATCTCGAGTTTAAAACCCATCGGAATCGGATTACGCCCCATCTTATATTTCAATTCTTCCTCCAATGCTCTTCTGCGGGAGCTAAATGAGAAGGTCTGCTACGAATTACTTCCGACGTGAGCATCATTGCATAGGTATAGGAAGACCCATCGATTCCTGGGAGTGAATAAACAAATTAATGTAAAATTTTAGATTTTCCTGGCGTATAGATTGATGAAATATTTCTCGGGATTCCCACAAGGTGTGGTATTGTGTTAATTCTCCCTACGTTTAAATGGCTGAGTCTGCTATCATCTTCAGGGGTTTGCTCTTAATGGTACTTTTTTACGGTATTTATTTATTTATTTATTTATTCATATCCCTGGTTGCCGTTATTGTTGTGTGCAGATGTAGCGATTAATTATGACATTTCAGGCAGTGCTCAGTTGGAAGCCTTTATCTTTGTTTAACGCATTAATCCCCAGCGTTGCGTTGACGTAACATTATTTAATCCTAATTCTCAGAACAAATTCCTACTTCAGAATAATTTTCTTCTTCGATTTACTGACTTTTTAAAAGTATCTTCAGTTCTAATTTTGTCAGTTCCACCAACATTTTCATTCATATAATCGTATTTTTATGACTGATGGGGTTTGGCATAAAAATCGTAGATTTCAGGTTAAATTTAAATTTTATCCTTTGAAATACATCAATAAATACGATGATATTAATTATTATAAGAAAACTATATCGCGCGGAAAAACAATACTCGGCTTAACCAATAATATTCCTTAGTAAGGAGGCGTGATATTGAGATATTGTGAGACCTATAAGCATGAGAGAAGCTGACTAAATATTCGCCGAATACTTAACTATTCTGATGAGAATCACGATGAGTTTTAGAGATAACCTGGAAAGTTTCCTCATCTTCACTTCAGCTCTAAAACGACTTTCAAAATTTACAATACAATAAATGTGAGCTAAGTGAAAAAGCAAAAAAATTGAGAGGGAATAATCCTTGATAAACAAATGAAAGCAGGCAATGGCAGGAATCTTGAGTTAACATAATAACATAACACCCCAGGAAAAAAGACATACCCCAGTTTGTCCGTTAAAAGGCAGAATGGGGCATTTCCTCCGATGGAATACTGATAAATCCCGGCGAAGATGTCAAGTGTACAAATAAAGATAAATAATAAAAGATGTAACTTGTGTGTTAAATATTACTTGTCTTGTATTTATTTACCGGAGTTTTCCCAGCGTTGCGTATACGCAGCATTGTGAAAATCATATAATACGGAGAAAATATTTTTTTTCCAAAAATTCATCTAACTTAGGCCAAAAGAAATCGGAAAAGTCGGAAACAACCAAAAACAAAAGCCCTGCATACAGTCTTGGGAATAATTGGAAAAGCTCTCCTCCTCAAGGCTAATAGCAATAGGGTGGTTTCCTATTATTTTTTTATTGCTTTAATCGAAAGATTATTACTCCGGGAGTACGTATTTCACGCTTTTAGATTTTTAAATGACAACATCTATTTTTCGCGATTAAATGAAAAGTGAAAATTTTCAAGCGCGCGAAAACGCGACGCTTAAGTATGAATGCCGGGAAATATCTCCGTGCGTCGTATTTCTGGTTCCCCCTCCCGCCCGGTGATGTGACCTTGAGGCGAGTCTTAGCGCTGATACGTCGCAGGATGCTAGCGGATAGCTGAGTACCTTGCTGGATGGTAGCGCTTGGCTTAAAAAAGGTTTATTAATACATTATCACACGAAGAAAACTTTCCGACCTTAGCCAGTTTTAATAGGTGATTATTAAGACATGTTTCCCTGAGCTATGTGCCTCATGCATGCATTGGTAATCTCAGACGATGTATAACTCCTATCCTCTCGTGTAGAAACTAGGTCCCTGTGACGTCTTGCGGAGTGGAATCGAATGGGCGCCAATCTGGCCTTTTTCAAATGAGGATAAAATTTGACCCTTGCCATTCGTCTAAACCGGTATTTCAAAATCCAAATAATTTGTGTATTATGAATACACTAATGGTGGGTAACGAATCGCAATCAATGCCTTTCGTTTTCTTTGATGAAGGAAACTACCCTATTGCCTCCTTTACAATTCTATCCCAATAGTTATTAGTGCGGCACTAAACCTTCGTAAAAATAAATAAATCAGTACCGTAAAAAAGTACCTTCAGGAGTAAACCCCAGAAGACGACGGTGGACTCAGCCATTGAAACGTTAGGGAGAATTAACCCAATACCACACCCGGTAGGAATGCCGAGAAATTTTTCATCAAACACATTAATGTCTGATTTTTTATTATTTTTACAGGTCGTCATCGTTCACACCGCTCCATTCCTCTTTGAGTCATTAACCACAACTCCACACACTTACAATTAGTTGGTAATTTTTTATTATACCACCAAAATATTCGCTAAAAACATTCGCAACAAACTACAACATGTGGCAACACAACTTTTGCTGGTTCAGCTAGAATAAATATATGAGGATATATGATCCGGCAATCATAGTAGGGTAGTTTCCTTCATCAAAGAAAACGAAAGGCATTGATTGCGATTCGTTACCCACCATTAGTGTATTCATAATATACAAATTATTTCGTTTTATAAATGCCGGTGTAGACGAATGGCAATGGTCAATTTTATCCTCATTTGAAAAAGGCCAGATTGGCGCCCATGCGATGCCACTCCACGTGACGTCACAGGGACCTAGTTTCTATGCGAGTACATAGGAGTTATACATTGTCTGAGATTACCAATGCATGCACGAGGCACAGAGCTCAGGGAAACATCTCTTAATAATCTCCTATTAAAACTGCCTATGATCGGAAAGTTTCCTGCGTTTGATAGGGTATTAATAATACTTATTTAAGCCAAGCGCTACCTGCGAGCAGGGTACTCTGCTACCTGTTAGCATCCTGCGTCGTTTCAGCGCTCAAAGCCACGCCCCAAGGTCACCTCACTCGCGGCAGCGGGAACCAGAACGTCGTCACACGGAGTTTTCCCGGCATTCATACTTAGCCGTCGCGCTTTCGCGCGCTTGAAAATTTTCACTTTTCATTTAACCGCGAAAAATAGATCTCTTCATTTAAAAATCCTAAAGCGTGAAATACGTACTCCAGGAGTAATAATCTTTCGATTTAGGCAATAAAAAAGTAATAGGAAACCACCCGATTTTTTTAAGAGTTCTATTCCAAGAGCTGCTTGTCGAATATCCGGTCTATTTGTTGACATTTTTATTTTCCAGAATTATCTCCTGTAGCCTCTTTAGTTAAACGATCCCAACAATGAGTTGATCTTCATAAAACTCTGGTGCCATCCCACCTTATTTTAGTGTCCTCATCGAGGCTATGGCCGACTATGGCTGATTTTTTTCCGGTTGACGAAGTCGGAAATTCCTTTGGTGTTCTTTGAGTCGAGTAGATATTGTTCCCCCACGTAGACATCACCACACTCACAAGGAACTTCATAAACTCCAGCAGTGGCTTAACTATGGGGGGGGGGGATAGGGGGATAGATCCCCCCAAAGCCTCAGAGAAATAAAATAAATATTTAAAACTATTGTCTTGTTTTTGGGATACAACAACTGAATCCGCTCAAGGTTAACTTTTAAATGCCAAAATGGTGTAAAATGTATTTCCAGGCATGTAATTAAAAAAAACATTTTTCAGGACTCCCCTTTATGTGAGATCGCCACCCTAGGCCCAAAGCATATCCCTAGTTTGCCACTGAACTCCAGGAGTCAGTTAGGGGCAAAATTCCTCCCCACTCCTTCTGGTTTATATGTTCAGGTATTTAAGACGATCTATATCCAAGGTGCGTATAATAGGAGGTAGTCTCAGCTGACACTGCCGTGCGGGCGTGACGTCACGGAGTTCCAAACGTAGACGTATGCCAGGGAATAACAAGCAGGAACCGGGTCGTGACATGGCCTTTCCGCATCAAATTCTTACGTGTTACAACAAAAAAATCGTAATTAGCCATTAGATTACATTGTATTCTCTTCCGGAATGACCCTGTTTCGCCTTTTCAATCGCATCATAAGACTAGCAAATTAAACAGAATTATCGCATTATACATCCTATAGTTTCATCCGTAAAATATCGCAATGTACGCTATTTTCAAATTATAAACTCATAAGAGGAATAAGCTACCGTAAAAAAATAAGTAAACACGTTTACTTTACTTCAGTATTTCCACCTTTAAAATTTAAACTGAAAACCACGACACGCAGATTCGTTGACACTTCAAAACTGCAAATTGAATTCTATTGCTATCAACATAAAGCATATACATGTAATGTAAATATGTATCACGCAACTATTATTTTGGCTGAATATAAATAACCTCTATTAATTGAAGACCGTAATCTGAGCTAAATGAGCACGAGTAGCAGTTAATTCGCCACAAAAAAAGTAATGGAGGGAAACCTATATGCGTGCCTCAGCCAAGTTTTGATGTTTTTACAGGACGTTTTTTCGGGTACGGTACTTACATATTTACATGGTAAATCATATCTGAAAGTACTAATATTAACCTCATGCCCACAAAGTAGCAATGTGGAACTTCGTGGCGTCACGCACTTCCTCCCTCACTTTCAGCTGAGACCACCTCCTATTATACGCACCTTGATCTATATCAACGTACTCCTCGTCTGAGGATGACGCAATGCGTCGAAACCGCGTTTATAATATTTATGCGAAAAACAAAGTTTAATTTTCATTTAATAATCTAGTCCAATCCAATTTTTTATTCAAAAATTTAACGAAGTGGCAACACTTCATTGATGTCTAAACCATTGAAGCCTTAAAGGAATGCAAACTTAAGACGCGGTGGAAAGATGGCCATTTTGTTTAAAACCACTTCTCTAAAGAGCAAAGGCTCTTCAGTCAGCCTTTTCTTACTTTCCGGCGTCTAAACCATATTTGATAGAGGAATTGATAGGCTAAAATATGACCTTTTTTAAAGATTTTAAACAGAGACTCGTCAGAGAAGCCATTGAAATATCTAACGAAGAAAAAAACAATTTTCACAGGGACATGGGCGTTAAAATTAACCGTACTTGGCAACCCGTAATCATAAAAAATAATCAACAACCCACTTCTCCAACCTCCCTCCCCCCACCACCTGACACAGATACCTATATAAAACATTTTAAATTCCCAACTCTTCAGAATCCCTTAAAAAAGCGACCAGCATCGGTGAGGAAAGGTTGGGGCCACCCAAAAAGAATTGACGCGGCGACATAGCCCAAAGGTTTTTATCCAACATGACAACCGATCATGTTTTTTACATTTTTCTGAAAGTTCTTCAATTCAGTATTTTCCCAAAAAAAATTATTGCACAATCTAGTACCATCTAATTTTTTTATTCAAATATTTCATTAAGTGGCAACACTTCATTCATATCAAAACCATTGAAGCCTTAAAGGAATGCCAACTAAATGCGATTAAAAGATGGCCGTTTTTCACGCTCGAAGGGTTTAAAACCACTCCTCTAAAGAGCAAAGGCTCTTCAGTCAGCCTTTTCTTACCTTCCGGCGTCTAAACCATATTTGATAGAGGAATTGATAGGTGAATAGATATTAGATATTTGATAGGTGAATTTTTGACTTAACATCATGTTATGGCGTGAGTTTAACTGCCTCAATTTGTTCGGAACGATACCTGATGCATATGTTCTTGGAATAACATGCAGGATATAAGGTGAATATAAGTTCGGCACCATTCATGATAAAATGTGAACCATAAATCATAATTTTCACGCTTGAATTTAATATATACATCCACTACCGACCATGTTTTTGACATTTTTTCTGAAAAATTTCTCAAGTTTTCCGTCTGAGGATTTTCCCAAAATAATTATTGCATTATCTATTCCAATCCAATTTTATATTCAAAAATTTGATTAAGCGGCAACACTTCACTTATAACAAAACCATTGAAGCCTTAAAGGAATGCCAACGTAAAGGATGACGCGGTTATAAGATCCCTATTTTGCACGCTCGAAGGGTTTAAAGCCACTTCTCCAAAGAGTAACGGAGCTTCAGGCAGCCTTTTCTTACTTACCGGTGTCTAAAATATGCTTGACATGGGTTTGGGTGATTATTTGTCCTAATATAAAGCTTCGGGCGTGACATTAACTGCCTACATTTATTCGGAACGAAAAATGGACCACATTTTCTAGGAATAACAGATAAGACAGAAGGTGAATATAAGTTCGGCAGCATTCATGCTAAAATATGACCTTTTCTTTTGAAGGTTTTAAACAGAGACTCTTCAGAGAAGCCATTGAAATATCTAACGAGGAGAAGAACAATTTCAACAGGGACACAGGCATTAAAATAAGCTTCACTTAGCAACCCGTAATCAGCATAAACAAGCAACAATCCACTCCTCCAACCTCCCGCTCCCCTCCCCCCACAACCTGCAAAGATACCTATATGCAAGAATTGAAATTCCCAACTCTTCATAATCCCTTGAGAAAGCGACCAGAATCGGTCGGGAAACGTTGGGGTCACCCAAAAAGAATTGATGCGGCGACACAGCCCAAAAGTTTTTATTCAACATGACAACCGATCATGTTTTTTACATTTTTCTGAAATTTTTTTCTCATGTTCTCCATTTTAGGAATTTACCAAAATAATTTTAGCACAATATAGTACCATCTAATTTTTTTATTCAAATATTTAATTCAGTGGCTACACTTCATTGATATCAAAACCATCGAAGCCTTAAAGGAATACCAACTAAATTTAGCCCTTAATCGGTGACGTGCGGTCTGAGAGACCGCTGCGTTTGTAAAATTATAAACAATTACAAAATTAAGATTTCAAAATATATATAATTCTCGTTACTTCATATTTTTGCATAACAAGGACATCCCACTCTTAAAATTTAATGTTCCTATTGTTTATTTCTGTAAATTTGCAACTGAACTCGATTAGCGGTCTATGAGACCGCACGTCACTTACTAAGAATGCATCAAGAAAAGGAATAAGCGGGATAAATTTCATGGCTACTTACTACTTAGCCTTCCAGCTTTAACATTTAAGGCCCAATTTTGAATCTGGCGAAATATTGATACATAAATACAATGATTATAACTCAAGTGTTTTTGGCATCAGTTTTTTGATCCTGCTTCAAATCACAATTCTACATGACAAATTGGTTCGTATTGGGAGTGTAAAAATTTTAATATAAGTTTTAAAATAGTTGAGCATTCAAAGAAAAAATAAAAAAAAAACAATAAAAATGGCGTAGCAATATTTTATGAATTTTTGATTTATTGCGGTCTCCCAGACCCTACGTCACACAGGTAGTGTAACGGGAATTGCATGTCACTTGTTAAGGGTTAAGATGCGGATATAAGATCGCTATTTGCACGCACGAAGGTTTTGAAACCACTTCTCCAAAGAGCAAAGGATCTTGAGTCACCCTTTTCTTACACACCGGTGTCTAAACTATACTTGAGAGGGATTTAAAATAGGTGATTTTTGACCTTACATCATGTTTTGGCGTGAGTTTAACTGCCTAGATTTCTTCTGAAAGAAAAATGACCCATATGTTCTAGGAATACAATGTAAGATGTAAGGTGAATATAAGTATGGTAGCATTCATGATAAAATGTGAACCAAAATTCATAATTTTCACTCTTGAATTTAATATGTACATCCACTACCGACCTTTTTTTTACTTTTTTCTGAAAGTTTTCTCATAAATACATTTAATTTCCTCGCAGTTGAGCAACTCAGGATTTCCCCAAAATAATTATTGCACAATCTAGTCCAATCTAATTTTTTTATTCAAATATTTAATTAAGTGGCAACACTTCATTGATATCAAAAACATGGAAGCCTTAAAGGAATGCCAACTAAATCTAAGACGCGGTTGAAAGATCGCCATTTTCCACGCTCGAAGGGTTTAAAACCACTTCTCCAAAGAGCAAAGGCTCTTCAGTCAGCCTTTTCTTACCCTTCCAGCTTTTCCACATCATCCGCGCGTGAGATCGGGTTGCACTTAAGAAGCCTCGCGCACCTACCGCCAGGGCGCGCTGATATCACTCTCTCCCTCCCTGAGGGCTTTTCCATGTCGCGGAAGGAATCTTTTAAAGAAATCAATTAAGGCGGACTTAGACGGCGAAATCTTCCACCCTTCCGATGCACGCAGCGAACGAAAGCTGGATTAGCTGCCACATAATTAATTAGCGAGTACACGCAGAGATGGAGTTGGAGGAGAAGGAGGAAGAGAGCTTCCGGCTACGTTAATAATCATCTGCGAACCCTTTTCTGGCTCCTTCCACCTTACCCTTGCAGAAGACTTTCGTGGCATTAAAATGAAAGGAGGTGATTTAACGAGGGGTGGGAGCTTAATTCTCAGGTTGGAATTATAAATAAATAAAGGTTAGCGGAGGCTAAACCTAGACTTGGAATTGCGCAAAGTCAAACTGCGCATAATATCGGATGGACACCTCAGCACTTTCAGCGCGGGTGTGAATATGGTAGTTTAAAAAAATACAGAGTTAATACAATTAAAAAAATAGTTGTTGTTAAACTATGAATATATTTATGGATTCAACCAAAGTTTATAATGTGTACATCTCCAAACACTACAAATGATACATGACGTGTAACAGGTAAACGTGTTCACTGAAGCGGGTTCTATATACTCACATTTCCCACCAATCTCTCTATTTCAGATTTCAGAGGGGAGGGGAGCAGAAAATTTTGAAATATTTATTGAAAAAGTTGTTAAATTTTTATAATTAAGGTACCTTGCAATATTAATTAAAAATCATTAAAAATAATATTAATAAAAGTTCTTCAAAGTAAACATACGGTGATTAATTTCAACTAAAGGCCTGTTTACACGATACATGAACATGTACGGGTTAATGAACTTTCCATTCTATTCGGGTTTCTTCACCGCGTTTGTTGTATTTTGAAGACAACAGTTTCGCCGAAATTACACTCGGCGTCTTCAGGTCGAAGGCCTTCACCTTCCTTCCTGAAGACGCCGAGTGTAATTTCGGCGAAACTGTTGTCTTCAAAATACAACAAACGCGGTGAAGAAACCCGAATAGAATGGAAAGTTCATCAAACCAACGCCGCGAAAATCTTCGAACCTACATGTACGGGTTAATGTTTAAATATGTGAACGTGAGAATGAACGCCAAGATGCACCGTGTAACCACCCAACTCGTGCGAATGCACGCACAGAAAATAGAGCCTTTTCTAAATTGGTTCATTCATTCGTATGTGTTCCGTTCAGGTCCACCAAAATCATTCACGCAAACGTACATTAACTCGTGCGTGTCAATTTATCGTGTAAACAGGCCTTATGAGTCTATGAGAGAATAGGGTAGTTTCCTTCATCAAAGAAAACGAATGGCACTGATTGCGATTCGTTACCCACCATTAGTGTATTAATAATATACAAATTATTTGGTATTAGAAATCCCAGTTTAGAAGAATGGCAATGGCCAATTTTATCCTCATTTGAAAAAGGCCAGATTGGCGCCCATGCAATACCACTCCACGTGACGTCACAGAGACCTAGTTTCTATACCAGTAGATAGGAGTTTTACATCGTCTGAGATTACCAATGCATGCATGAGGCACAGAGCTCAGGGAAACATGTCTTAATAATCACACATTAAAAATACCTAAGGTCGGAAAGTTTCCTTCGTTTGATAGGGTAATAATAATCCTTATTGAAGCCAAGCGCTACCTGCTAGCACCCTGCGTCGTATCAGCGCTCAAAGCCACGCCCCAAGGTCACCTCACATGCGGCAGCGGAAACCAGAAAGACGTCGCACGGAGTTCTCCCAGCATTCATACTAGGGCGTCGCGTTTTCGCGAGCTTTAAAATTTTCACTTTTTATTTAATCGCGAAAAATAGATATCGTCAGTTAAAAATCTAAAAGCGTGAAATACGTACTCCAGGAGTAATCATCTTTCGTTTCCGGCAATAAAAAAATAATAGGAAACCACCCTATTGCGCAATATCTAGCTGCGCATAAGATCGGTTGAATACCTCAGCACTTTCAGCGCGGGTGTGAATTTGGGGTTCTTTTTAAATGGCGAATTTTTTATTTCGCCAATAGGATGGTTTCGAAATTTCGAAATTTTAAGGCATGTTGGCGAATGGAAGATATTTTATTTTTATTGGGCAATTCATTTCCTCTCCTAAATACTTATTCAAAAATGAAGCACAGTGGACCATTAACATAAACAGAACGTTATGAAAACATAAGACACTCGTCCACTTAATGGAGTTAGCAGTAAACAAATGACAAGCAAATCAAAACATAACACAAAAGTCACTTTGAGCACGGGACCACGACCGCGTCCACGTCTAGGTTGCCATTTAAAAAAGACATACCGCTGTTCATATCTTTGTAAATAACAAAGTTACAAGGAAGAAATATCATGCTGATTAATATCCCCCTGAGGGCTAATGAACAATTGCTGGACACATTGTTGAATTTGCATCTGGACAAAAAGTTATTTCAGGTGGTCAAGATAAATGGGACACCCTGTATATGGTATAGTCCTACCCCAATAGAAGATGTTCTACATGTAATCCCAAATAACTCTCCTGCCGTAGCCTGACTTCATACACTAAGGGAGTAGATAGTAAATATTTTCTCTTTTATTTTTTTAAAGCACGAGGTACACTGGATTATTTTTGGTTTGATAGTGTCAATTCTAAAATTAGGATTTTTCTTCTTGGAAGGGGTAACTTAAGGACCGGTCGGAAAATTCCTCCATCGCTATTATACCGATAATTCCTGCTTTCAATTATTTTCAATATCACTGGGTTTCACATACCTTTACTAATGATGCCGTAATGTTAAGAATTTAATATTTATATATTATAATATTATTTCTTATCTTTTTCTGCAATGCCTCGTCGTTTACACAAAATTATTTTCTGCCAATTCCTCTATTTTTACTTGTTATAATATTTCCTGGGAATGCGAAATAATTCCTGGTGGTTGGCGTAACATGGTGGAACTCCTTCATGATGCACAAGGGTTGAGAAAAAGACTTCGCTGTTCCACAAAATAAAATATATTTTCGACCGGTTTCGATACAGCGTATCATCATCTGGAAATTACAAGTATCAGTACATAGAATTTATACCCTTGAAGGCGTTAGAGGGGCGGTGGAGTCCCCCCCCCCCCGTTCCCCCCCTTTCTCCACCTCCACTCCACCGCCCCTCTAACGCCTTCAAGGGTATAAATTCTATGTACTGATACTTGTAATAGACAGATGATGATACGCTGTATCGAAACCGGTCGAAAATATATTTTATTTTGTTGAACAGCGAAGTCTTTTTTTTAACCTTTGTGCATATTTCCTGGAGTTAAAAACAAAACGCGATCGTAACATTTTTATGTAAAAATATTGTATGTCTTTGTCACCTTTGTATTTTATATTGTTCTTATGTTTTTTTTCCTTCATAGCCCTGATGATTGTTTTAAATATACAGAAACGTGGGCTATAACTGGTTCGCATAACATATGTTGACCTAAACTCCAGGAAATATTTTAACATGTATTAAACGAGGTTAAGATAAGAAGAAAAAAAATAATTATCTATTTCTACTGCCTGGCTTACCCTGACTGTATGTAACCTTGCCCTGTCTTTCTTGTCTAGGGTTTAATTCGTCCCCCATGCTGTGAATCCTGTGAATCAGGCACTAGAACACCCTACCCTCACTCCTACCTTTGGCTCTGTGCCTCGTGCATGCATTGGTAATCTCAGACGATGTAAAACTCCCATCTACTCATATAGAAACTAGGTCCCTGTGACGTCACGTGGAGTGGCATCGCATGGGCGCCAATCTGGCCTTTTTCAAATGTGGTTAAAATTGACCATTGCCATTCGTCTGCGCTAGGATTTCTAAAACCAAATAATATGTATATTATGAATACACTAATGGTGGGTAACAAATCGCAATCAATGCCTTTCGTTTTCATTGATGAAGGAAACTACCCTATTCCTCTATTTCTACTGCCTGGCGTACCCTGGCTGCATGTAACCTTGCCCTGTCTTTCTTGCCTAGGGTTTAATTCGTTCCCCAATGCTGAGAATCAGGCACTAGAACACCCTACCCTCACTCCTCCCTTAGGGGAGCAATATTTCAAAACACGTTTTAGCGAAGGGATATTCAAGAGTGGTAAGGGTTCTTCCAGGGGTAGTTCGTAGTAGGGACCATGTTCCCTTCCCCCCTTCAACCCCCCCCCCCTCGTACCCTGTTAGACACCCTTACGCCGTCCCCCTTCCACACTTCCCGCTGGAGAACGCGGCGAATCTCGTAAAAGGGAATCCCCCCGCCCCCGTTTTTCGATGTGTTGCGAGTCTTGGTGACCCTAGGGTCTGTGGGTACGTGAGTTTTCAGGGGTGCGGACATGTCCAAGTCTTTCCTTTGGACCCTTTTCTCGATTACTTTTAAGTCCACGAGGAGTATTACGTAATGCAGTGAGGTCCTAAAATCGAAAGTGGAAGAATTTTTAAAATAAAATATAATATCACTTTCCAAACAGTATCAATGATAACATTTTGCGTGTATGACAGTCAAATATCACAAAATATTTAGTAATGACATTTGTAAGCATGAATGAAAGGCTAGATACAAATATAGAACAGTATTTTCGAGTCTATTAGGAGCATTACCTCAAGTATGATCAACCTAAATATGAATTAAGGATGTTGCTACTAAGATGCCCAGTATCATAATGAAAAACATCAATATAATCTTAGCTAAATAAGGCAGTAGAAGTAAGTAGAAGAATTTTTAAAATAGAATATAATTTCACTTTTCAATCAATATCAATGGTAACTATTTGCGTGTATCCTAGTGAAATATCATTTAATGTTTACTGATGACGTTTGCAACCTTACTACATTCACTAACCACTAGCAAGTTTTTTTTATGAATATGCATGTATATTTTGCTAGTATGCGTAATATTTGTATGACCGTGCGGTGTGCATGTGGCGGTCCTCTTTAATGCTGCATGTTGGTGTTTGCTCACCCCTTGCCGAACACCCTAGAGGTGACTCGCAGGATATTATGTAGACGTAAGCATGCATGTAAGGCTAGATACAAATATAGAAGAGTATTTTCAAGTCTATTAAGAGAATTGGTCACGGGTGATCAACCTAAATATGAAATGAGGATATTGCTATCAAAATGTCAAGTATGAAAATGGAAAACATAAATAAAATCTTCGCTATATAAGAGAGTAGATGAAAGTAGGAGAATTTTTAAAATAGAATATAATATCACTTTTTCAAATCAATTGACCCTTATCGGCTCACACAGCCATCGCCTAGAAAGAGTCTAGCATAATTTTCGATTATTTTAAGCCTATGAGGAGCTTAACGTCATCTATTAACGTCTTATGACTAGTCGCCTTACCATGAAAAAACATTTCTTCTATTTTTGGCAAAGATTTAAGATAAGTATATCAACAGCAACTTTTTTGCGTGAATCACAGCTAAAAATCACATAATATTTACTAATGAAATTTGTAAGCATACATGTAAGGCGAAATATAAAAATATAGAAGAGTATTTTCAAGTCTATTAGGAGAAACACGTCATGGATGATCAACCTAAATATGAATTAAGGATATCGCTATCAAGATGTCTAGTTTATAAGTGAAAAACATAAATAATACGTTAGTTAAATAAGGCAGTGCAATATTTTACATGTTTTGATTAGAGCATGTTTATCCTAGGATATTACAGCGAGTTCTAAAAAGTAACCAAAATATATAGCACTTCAGGAACAAGTGGCTTTATACGTAGTCACGCGCACGGGTTCAAAGTTAAAAACACCGAAGGACGAATTTCGCCATGAAAAAATATTTGACTTATTCCGGGAATCGAACCTGGATCTCCCGATTGCCGGTCAGGTGTGTTAGTCAGTTACACCACAAAGCCATTTTCTGAGAGCGAAGTTCGGGATGGTTTTTACCGAACAAGATGTTGACGTCACAAGTCCACACTGTGGCACATGTGGCGAGGGTCGTGCTTACTAAGCCACTGTTTGGGGTGAAAAACCCCTTATTCTGCCGCTGGTCAGCGACGCCGAATTTCAAAGCACTGCGGGAACAAGTGGCTATGTAAACAGTCACGCCCACGAGTGCAAAGTTAAATACACCAAAGGGTGAAGTTCGCCATGAAAATTTATTGGCTAACACACCTGATCGACAACCGGGAGATCCGGGTTCGAATCCCGGGTAAGTCGAACCTTTTTTTCAAAGTGAACTTCATCCGTTGGTGTATTCAAAATAAACAGGGTATCCCATTTATCTTAACCACCCGAAATAACTATTTGTCCAGGTGCAAATTCAAAAATGAGTTGAGTAAATGTTCATTAGCCGTCAGGGGGACATTAATCAGCATGATTGCCTTCCTTTTAGCTTTGTTATTTACAAAGATATGAACAGTGGTATGCCTTTTTAAGATGGCACCTTATATTTTTTATTCGGCAATTCATTTCCTCACCTAGAGACTTATTCAAAAATGTAGCACAGTGGACCATTAACATAAACAGAACGTTGTGAAAACATAAGAAACTCGTCCACTTACTGGAGTTAGCAGTAAACAAATGACAAGCAAGTCAAATCATAACACAAAAGTCACTTTGAGCACGGGACCACAACCGCGTCCACGTCTAGGGTACCATTTAAAAAAGACATACCGCAGTTCATATCTTTGTAAATAAGAGAGCTACAAGGAAGGCAATCATGCTGATTAATGTCCCCGTGACGGCTAATGAACATTTGCTTGACACATTTTTGTATTTGCATCTGGACAAAAAGTTATTTCGGGTGGTCAAGATAAATGGGAGACCCTGATAGCACTGGATCGTGAAAGAGAACTCCCCCTTTCGATGTATGTAGCGAGTTTTGGTGACCCTAGGATCTGTCAGTAAGTGAGTTTTCAAGGGTGCAAACATGTCCTAGTCTTTCCTTAATCGATTATTTTTTAGGCCATGAGGAGTATTACGTAATGCATTAATGACCTAGATTCCAAGAGAGTCTTATTATGATACACATTAGTTAAATTTAGTCAGAAAAATATAAAACGTTAATAAGTAAATATAAATTTTCTCTGTCATTATTTAAAGTCACGAAGAGTTCTAAGCATGCGTTCAATATTACGCTATTTTAGTAAAAACTTAATTTCATATTTTGTTATACTATTTTTTACACATCTTTCTTTCTTTCTTTTTCCGTATTTATTTATATTTATATATTGTCACTTCCCCTTTTCCTATTATAACTCAAATTGTTAAAAATCTTATACATTGGTTAGATCATTTTGTGCCCCCATCAATTCTTCAATAAATTATGCTGAACCAATTATTTTGGTGTAATTATCTTTCGTTTTCGATCCTCAAAAAATATACGTAGCGCTTCCATTGGATTTTGGTGGGATGGATTTTATTCCGACGAGACAACATCTACAAATTGAGTTCATGAAAACGTTGTATAATAAACACCTTTCTTTCATTCACCTCGTTACCAAGGCAACGGACTGTTGGTTTCCCCATTGGGATGGCCATCACAAATGCTTCTCACTAACCCCCCCTTTCTTCTCGAGTCTAATACTGTTGTCGTCGCATCTGGACCATTCTGGGATGAAACTCGGGGAGGACGCCCCGGCTGTTGCAGGAAAATTCTTTCCTCTCCGTGAAGAAGAGATAAGAAAAAAGTACAAGAGCCCGGGGGAGGGGGGAAGGACAAGGGGACCCCCCCCCTAAACAAGGATGCAACACAACGCAAGGGGACAGAACTTAGTTGGCAAGCGACGATTTCAGGGTCCAGCTGGGATGGTGTCGGTAGCGCCGCGATGCGGACGAAAGTGGAAACAAAGTAACATTAAATATAAATAAAGTAACCTAGTAACCAAGACCGTAGCCAGGGGGGAATTGATCCCCCCCCGAAATGAAAAAAAATAAATAGATACCTTATGCTCGCTTGGTGCTCACACGTCGATATTATATAGCTGCGCGGAGATATCGAGTAGTCCAATGCGACTCAAGTCAATAATTATCTAAGCGAATTTGTAGGTGCAGTGAGTGTAGTTGTAGTGCAGTGTGTGAAATAATAGTGCTGTGAATTAGTAGAGAGGTGAGTGACTTATGAGCCTCCTGAGGGACTGCAGAATTGACATCGACACCGAGGAGTTAATTCATTTGGTCGCTGCAAAAAAAAAAAGCTAGAAGGCTAAATTCAATTTTATAATAATATTTTTATATTTTCCTTTAAGGGTTTATAATAAATATGTATATTTAACCGTATACGCTATTTTATTTATCTTATAAAAATAACTTTATGTTTGTCTACCATTCCATAGACTCCCCCGAAAATATTTTCTGGCTACGGCCACGCTAGCAACCAACGAACTAACTAAACAAATTTACACAAGGTAAGCCACGTAAATTTTGTTAGTTTTTTCTTCATTTTAAAGCTATATGTTAAAATTTTATTTCTGATATATTTTGCACCAATTAATTTTAACACCTTTGTCTTAATTTGTGCCTCTCATCTATATATATAAAAGAAAGTCGAAAATCGTGTTAGTTAGAACACTTATAACTCGAGAACGGCTGCACCGATTTCAATGAGATTTGGTTCTTTGGATTCGTCTCAGGCGGGGTTAACATATAGGCCATTAAAAAAGGATAATTTCACAAAAAAAATTCATCTCTTTCCTATGGACATGCTTTTAGGAGTTATAGTAACACAACAATTGATAAGTCGGTCAAAACTACAAATTAAATAATTTGTTTGGTTTTTACCACTTTAATAACTGCATTTTGTAACAATATAACATTTTAATTACTAAATATATTCAAAATATTAATTAAATTGAAATTACATTTTAAAAATTTAATTCGAGCTGATTGTAAGCCCAGCCGTGGCCCAACTCGAGTTGACACTTCACTACCGTGTTTGTAAACAAATCTCCAAGCAATTGTTGACAAACGGTAATGTCCGTGTTCCGAATCACAGATGGTTGATTTAGCGAGCAAGAACGAAGATGTGGATGACTTAAACGAGGTAAATTCAAATAGTTCGTACTCTGCATGGATTCGAATCTTTTAAATGTGTAACACACGAAGACGAAATCACCAACTATCTATCTGAATATTTTAAGTCCTTGGACGTACCTGGCTTACCAAGGCACGATTTACAGAAAAATGTAGTTTCTGTGCTCATGATCTTTTGAAGCCTAAACCAACCATAACTATCCAACGGAACGTGTGTGATCATTAAAAAATTGGTGATGAATGTGATTCACGCAACTTTACTCAAAGGAAAATTCAAAGGTTAGGAAGTCCTCATTCCGTAGATTCCATGATCTCAACTCATATGCCCTTTTGAGCTAAAACGTATTCAATTTACAATTCGTGTTGCATTCGTGATAACGATTAAAAAATCGCATGGTCATTCTTTCAGTTTTTGTGTTGTTTGTGATCATGTGCTAATGAAAACCCATGATTTTCTCATGGTCAATTTAGCGTGCTATGTTCACGAGTCGATAAACCATCCTCTGTATTTCTTCCTTCGCTTCAAGTGCGTAGCTAGGATAGGGGGTTTTGGGCGCAACTAATACCACGGGTCTGTAGGGTATAGAAAACTCGCTAAGGTAAGCGGAAAGTGTGGGGGCACTTCCCCCAGACATTTTTTAAGATAAATGGTTCAAAATAGTGGGTTTTGTGGCTGTGTGAATAGTTAAATATGTTTTGTTTGTTAGTCATCCGTCCCCCTAATATTAATAACAAAATCTTTCATAAAAAATTCTCTAAGCTCTTGGGGAGGGGGGGGGTTTATCCCCCAAAGCCTCCCCTCGCTGCGTCACTGCTTTGCTTCGCTATATTTATTTAGCTTCATCCGCTTCATCTTGCGCCTGATACAAAACAAAAACTGTTGTTTATCAGAAGGTGGTTGACGCAAGACATTAAACCCGAATGTGTAGGGCTCACCGTGGTGCGTTTACGCATGCAGTACGTTTACGCAGTGCATTTTTTCCAAACAGAGATACTAAAACTGGCGCGCCTTAAGTCATTTAATGCGAATGCTGCTTCATAGGGGCTTTTCTTGCACGATTTTGAGCATCAGTCAAGCGTCGGTCTGGGGTTGTGTCAACCTGCCCTCTGAAAGGGCCAAGTGTATGCAACAGACTTGGACCTAAAAACATTTTTTTTACGGTTAATAACGCAAATAGCCAACAACTGAATGCGTATAACTTTTATTTCATAAACTGCTTTATTAAACCACAATGCCCAAAATTTCTTAAGCCAAAACGTAAGAAAATTTGTTGAAAAAAATCCGCGTAAACGTGCTCCGATCCACCCCATGTAGATTCAATAAAGAAAATGTCTTTCTGACAAGCAATTTTGGTACTCATTTACGTAGTTTTATTGAATTTGTATCCTTATTTTAGTATAATAAATTAAACATGATTAAAAACGATACAGCCGCTCTTGATTTATAAATGGTGTAAGTAAACTGTAAGTTCATTGATTGTTAGGCGGTACGAAGTTCGCCGGGTCAGCTAGTTTTTCTATAAAATGAACCGGGAAAATGGAAAATTCACGAAACGACAAGAGAAAAAAATGCAATGGAATTGTCGTATGAGAAGACTGTACATCAGGGCGGATCGCAAAAATCGATTTTTTTCAAATCCATGTGGCCCAATGAAAAAAAGTTGTGGGACCGATCAAAAATAAGGCCTGAAAAATTTGAGACCTCTAGGTGAACCCCTGACCCTCGCTCAAATGCAATTTAGGGGGGGAGGGTCAAAATTCAAAAAATATAATAATTTATGGTCATTCCCTATAGATTTTGCCGAGTTACTACCCTTTCAGATTGAATATTTCGTGCATTTTGACGTATCTGAGACCGCTTAGTCACAAAATGCCTAATTTGAGTCCGCGCCCGCGAATAAAATATTCCAACGCCCACGCAGCGTCGCGGATACAAGAGCAGCAAGCCGATCCCGTCCCCTCCCCGCTCGCTTCTCCCCCTCCCACGCCCCGAATGCAGCAAAATTCATCTCGCGTGTGCTACGATTCAGGCAACTCTACCCTTAGATGTGCGCGGTAACTGACTTACTGACCGCTCTGCTACCTGCTAGCAGCCTGCGTCGTGTTAGCGCTCAAAGCCTCGCCCCAAGATCACCTCGCACGGCGACAGCGGAAACGAGAATGACGTCTCACGGGCTTTTCCCAGCATTCATACGTAGCGCTTGAAATTTTTCACTTTTCATTTAATCGCGAAAAATAGATATCGTCATTTAAAAATATAAAAGTGTGAAATGCGTGCTCCAGGACGTTCCAGAATCTTTCGATTTAGTCAATTTAAAAAAATAATGGGAAACCATCCTATTCCCGATTTTCCCTGTTTTTAACCGGTCGACGGACACCCTGCATGATTCGTCAAGAAAAAAAATCAGATTCATTTAAATTCAAAGCGATGAAAAAGGCGGGAAATTTTGGGAAGAGAAATACCGACGAAAACAGTCCGGTTACGCCTCATGCGATATATCAAGCGTCGTCATGGAAACGTCTCGCTTCGGTTTCCAAGGGATACCATCAATAAATTAGATTTGCATACGGAGTGGTCAGGACTTTTTCAATGGTCGCCTATTGACGTCTTCTGAATTACAACACGAAGAGTCCCATACTGAGGCAGGGGGAGAAAAAGCCGGAATGGTAATGTGATTGGAGGAAACTAGGACCACCCACACACTTCCCGTCATGCATCACCGACGCTGACCACTTCCGGTTTCCGGTTCGGCTCGCAGAACACGTCATGGACCACGGGTCAAAATGGGGATCTTACCCTCTTCCTTAACATAAATTACTAAACCCCTAAGGAATGAACCACAAGGGTTTTCTTTACCCTAATAAAAAAATAAAGAAAAAAAAACTTGTTAAAAAGGAGTGAGTTGAAAAAAAAACACTCAACCCTCTCGCATAAAAAAAATAAAAACTGATCTCCCCATCCCTTGAATACGTAATGAGGGGGAAAAGTACATTGCGCTGCGGAGATCGTGCGTCTTTTTTTTCCATTGCGCCCAGGTCGCGCTCATTTGTCACGCCAGGGAGTTTCCTCGGACCGGGCGAAAGAGGTCAGGTCGATCGCATTCCTTTCCTTCCCGGACAAATATCCGTCCCCCCCCCGAGTTGAGCATCTTTGAGTTATGTCTTCCTTTCGTCGGACCAAAGAGTCAGTCCTTTGGGCATTTTTATTGTTTGTTTATGCTCAGAAAGGCCGAAAAACTTTTCCGAAAACCCTCGTTATTATTCCGACTTCGTACCTTCGATCAGATATCTTTCGATAAAGTGAACAGAATGGGACAAATAAAAAGCCAGAAACGGAACGGTCATCCCATTTTTTTCCTTTCCTTTGTCATCCGTCTACGGTTATGGGTCGTATGTTTCAGCGACTGGCCCGCAGAGGTCAGCCCGGACGATCTTATCTGAGCTAGCCGACCGAGTCGTCGAAGTTTCATGTCTTCTTCTACGACTTCTTGAAATCTTTCGTCCTCGCCCGACAAAAAAAATAATATTCCATCCAGATGTTTGGAGATGGTGTAGAAAAAAACTTTTCGTCATCGCAGACTGTTTGTTTTTCGGCTTCTTCAACGGAAAGATTCTTCCAGAAGAGTCCTACACTTCACATTTCGCTACGATGGTAAACAAGTTAGGATAGGAACGGAAAATAATATTCCAATAACTCATCCGAGAAAAGAAAGTTAGGTGACAAAGAAAATCGTCGATTCATTTTATACAAGTTCATCGCTTTTGTGCAAAACGGTTAAGATTTCGCAGACAAGGCTTCATTTTATTCAGAACGTTAGGACGAATTAACGGTTTGCATTGAATAATTGGTAACATACAAAGGCAGACTGTAATTGGAATAAATATAGATATAGAGAGTACTATTTTAAGAATACGAGCGTGATGCGCCCGCTCCCAGCGGGATTCCCCCGCTCTTTTCAGTGCAGGTCCACAGAGGGATAGGCGCGATTCTATTTTTAAAATGTAGAAAAAAAGGCAGGGTCTTATGTACAAATTTAATTGGAATTTTCATGTACAAATTGAGTTCGGAGGACATCTTTAAACACAACATTGGAAGTATAAAGTACACTGTCTTCTGTTAAACGCACATGATGATTCATACTTACGTATCAACAGGAGACCCGAATGTGGAATCATCCGGATTTTGATAAAGGTTATTTAAAGAATGCGATTTATTGCTGCAAATGAACATATGTATCAGTTTGTGCGCCGTTAACGTCAGGAATATTTTAAAGGTTTTTGTTTTTTTTTAATAATTTAAAAACTAATTTTAGGAAACAATAGCAATATTTAGGAAGTAAGATATGCCGTCGCATGTTCTCTGATAAATTCTGTGCATTTTGGTACCTCATTTGTAGAGTTTGGTTGCGTATAAGTTGAGAAAAACGTATCTATACGGTAGAAATAATATAGAAAATATCTCTTCCAAGAAAAGAAAGTTAGGTGACAAAAAAAAATCATCGATTAATTTTATACAAGTACATCGCTTTTGTGCATAACGGTTACGATTTCGCAGACAAGGCTTCATTTTATTCAGCAAGTTAGGACGAATTAAACGGCTTGCATTTACTAATTGGTAAAATACAAAGGTAGAGTGTAATTGGAATAAAGACTACTAATTTAAGAAAGTACTAATATTCAGCGCATTATTATCCTCAGAAAAGGTTCAATCACGGTAAACACAAAATAAAATAATTTAAAAATCCTCAAAAGGTATGTAAAATCAATTATTCAACTTGCTTTTCCTCTCGTTAACCAATCAGCATCGAAGAGTTTAAAAAATGTGATTTTGTTTTGTAAGCTTGTTGATTATTAGTTATCTATTACAATCATCATTATAGATGCAAAATTTAATAAATTTTAAGTAATGCTTAGGGTTAAGGATTTTGAAATATGGTGTTAAAAGACTAATGATTAAGACCAAATGGATAGGTTGTTTGAGCAATAAGAAGTTCTAAGATAAGGTAGGGGAGAAAGAGAGCCTTATGAAAACCTTGTTTAGAAGACATTTTGTTATTCCCTAGTTAACAATACATTAGTTTTTTTTGTGAAATATCAAATACGACTTGGTGTATAACTCTATTACCTACATACTTTATTGTACGCAGGCACATGCAATCGTTAAGTTATGAAATTGAAAAAAATTATCCATAGACATTTCAATAACTGAAAATTCTGCCTGTTTTGAAATTTTCGATGTTCCTACAAAGTGTATTATTATCATTATTTTTGTTCTTATGAATTTTTTCTAACCACCTATCTCTAAAACAATTCCTAATTAATTTATAATAAGATATTATGATTATTTATTTTCTCTAGAATAACATACGTTACTCTTATTTTTTCTCAAATTATTTTCATGTTACCATAGTTCCTTATTCACTGAATCATTTTTTTATATTTTACCATTTATCCATTTACTATTTTTTTATGATGCATACATATCACCAATGCAACCCAATGAAATTGTTTGACTAAATATAAAAACATATCGAAAAATGAAATGTCCACCTTTTTTGTAATTATCAATCTTACAAACTTTTTATAATTATTTATGCCATATGTTTTTTATTGCACTACTTCATTCATTTAAACAACGCCTTAAGCGCAAACATACAAATAAATTCATAGGGTAGGAAAGAAAGGGATAGGAACATATAATAGAAAAATCACAAGGACAACGGTGCTGTGGTAGATGGAAAAAAACTAAAAATCTAGAAAAACTAGAGGGTAAAAATGCGGCCTGACTGAGGCACGAACATAGAACCTCCCACCGCCGCGGCGGCCGGCCGGGTGCTTTACCATCTGCGTAACTAAAACGCTTAAATAGACCATGATTTCCGCGGACAGAAAACTCCCTTTACTTTGGCTCACAAGAGTAACCAATAGGGTGGTTTCCTATTATTTTTTTATTGCCTAAATCGAAAGATTTAAACTCCCATTTCACGCTTTTAGATTTTTAATTGACGATATCTATTTTTCGCGATTAAACGAAAAGTGAAAAATTTCAAGCGCGCGAAAACGCAACGCGTAAGTATGAATGCCGGGAAATCTCTCCGTGTGACGTATTTCTCGTTCCCGCTGCCACCCTGTGAGGTGACCTTGAGGAGACTTGAGCGCTGATACGACGCAGGCTGCTAGCGGTTAGCCGAGTACCCTGCTAGCTGGTCGCGCTTGGCTTAAATAAGGATTATTAATACCTTATCAAACGAAGAAAACTTTACGACCTTAGCCAGTTTTAATAAGTGATTATTAAGACATGTTTCCCTGAGCTCTGCGCCTCATGCATGCATTGGTAATCTCAGACGATGTAAAACTCCTATCCACTCGTATAGAAACTAGGTCCCTGTAACGTCACGTGGAGTGGCATCGCGTGGGCGCCAATCTGGCCGTTTTCAAATGAGGATAAAAATGGACCATTGCCATTCGTCTAAACCGGTATTTCTAAAACGAAATAATTTGTATATTATGAATACACTAATGGTGGGTAACGAACCGCAATCAATGCCTTTCGTTTTCTTTGTGGTAGGAAACTACCCTATTAAGTTTTTATAATAATATTTCTTTTTATATGCATGTTTAGTCATTATATTTTGTAACTTTCCTATCTGTAAAAATAATTCTATATATTATATATACGAGGGAGGTTTTTTTTCAACCTCCGGTCGCTCAGGAAAAACACCTGACAAGCGACAGGCGGGTACTGCGCGGGTAGAGCAATTGCACGTCCTCCGAACCACACGCTCAAGTTATTTCTGACCGCAAGTTGTTATTTTAAGGTTAGTGGCAATCTGATTAACTACACTGCCTCAATTGGTTATCACGTCGAGTGTACACTGCGGAGAGAGAGCCAGAAAACACGCCGAATGGCATCAGCATTGACATGTTTTCACCTTTATTCCGATAAAAGAGAATTTTTCTTTAATGCACTGTGTCTAGAATGTGAAAAAGTGTGAAAAATTACACCCATTCCCATTCAAAATAAAAAAAGAAGAGACATCCTGACTTCTGGAAGTGTTCTGATCCATGGCAACGCCCGTCATCTCAGCGCTAATGCAGCTCAACTGCTCCTTGAGCAATTTCAACGGGACATTTTCGATCACCCGCAGTGCAATGGCGACATAGTGCCTTGTAGCTTCCATATTTATGCTGAAATGAAGAAGGGGCTAGGAGGTAAGCTTATTTTGAACGGGCGATGAGGCTCAGGACAAAGGCATAATTTTAGGTTTTCCCGGCGTATCAGTTGCAGAAACGTTCCTCGGGTTTTCCACCGGTTGATGTCGTCCATGTCTCCCGACGTTTCGATCCGCGACTTGCTGATCATCTTAAGGGGATCTTCCGAACGGGCGACGCGCTTCAGGACAAAGGCATAATTCATTGAAAGTCATTGGCGGCTATATTCCATGAAGAAAGCATAGTAAATCTTGTCCATAGGCATGAACAAATCCTCAACCGCCAAAGCTATTGCGTCGAAAGTATACCATAAAGGTACTCATTATTTAGCAATGAATTAATTTTTAATCAATCACTTCGTCTTCCGATCTTGACTCATAAAAGGTTGAAAAAAACGACCTCGTATATGAAAATATTAAAAATGAAAAATTTGCCTCTTTTTGTAATTATCAATGTCCCTACAAATTGTTTTTAGTTATTTTTGTTATTAAATTTTTAATATGATATTACTCTTCATGTTTGTTTTGTTACTATATTTTGCTACCTATCTACACATAAGAATAATTCTATATTTAATTTATTTAATTATTTTTTGTATTACATTTATATTATAATACTACTTTTTATATGCTGCTTTTGTTATCATATTTTTTTACCTAACTATCGGTAAAAATAATTCTATATTTAATACATACGTTTTATTTCTGGGTTCCAATTCAGTTAATCGCATTTTCCTCTCTTTCTAAACTCAACATTACCTCGGAAACAGAGCGAGAATATCCATTTGAAAGCGATTTTTTTACGCCCCAGTGTCAAAGATTAACGGTCCGAGGCCAGACAATAATACTGTTACGGGTGTAGGAGACAAGTGGCTTATCCCGCGCCTCGCGTCTGTCGTTTGTCTTTTCCATTCCCCAAACCGCTCCGCAGAGGGAACCGCCGTCGTCTCAGCGCACCCTACCGACGAAAACCGAATCCAAACGGGGATAAAAGACCCCTGCTTGAAAAAAGGGTGCGCCAGGGCATGAGACCCTGAAAATCTCGAATTCCTCTAGCGTGCCAGAAAAAAAAATTCGTAAAAAACAGGGGTGTCCCAGCCTCAGGGATGGAAAAAATATAAGAGAAGAAAAAAACATTTTTTTAGCCCAAACCAACGACCCTAATCCACCACAAGATAAGACATACCGAAACTGCACACAGGTATTTTTCGTTCAAAAAACCGCTTATTTATTTTTTATATAAAAACCGTTTCTTCTTTTTTTTTAAATTGCTCACATTGCTGGCATGCCTGGACAAAAATTTTCTCCAGCAAACACGAGAACATCTTTATAAAACAGTCCAGCCAACTGTCATCCACACTTCATCCGAATATACTTTTAAAATGCCCGAATAAATTTAGATGCACTTATAAACTTTCCTTAAAGAACAGTTTTTTTACGATATAGCAATAACAAATTTTGTGTTACATGATAGCCATGACGATATCGTTAACTGCACAATTAATTTGTACACCTTGGTGAATTTCTCGTTCAGAAATAATGAATCTTATTTTTAATTTTCATATTCAGCAATGAATTTAAATACATTTTTAATATCTGAAAACACAAAACTTCGCCACATGATATCATGGCAATTCGGTAATTCATGTTTTGTACAGTAAATTTCTAAAATCTGAAACAAAATAACATCTATTTAAAAATTTACACCAAAGACGGAGAGTTTTTCCTATAAGAAATATGCGCAGCAATAAGATGCTATAAATATCCTACGTGAGAAGAGGTAATGTGCCCAAAAAAAAACAGAATTGTTTTAAGCACTTTAATTTATTTATGTTGAAAACAGTGTTATAAAGGGTAGAATGTTAGGAGTAACGACGAAGTGGGTGGATATGGAGGGTGAGGAGAGGCAGCTTCTTGATGAGATACGGAGGAGACAGAAGGTATGGATGGAGTGAGTACTCGAGGAGTAGAAAGAGATGTACAAATAAATGCTGGACATGGTGGGTGAGGAGAGGCAGCTTCTAGATGAGATGCGGAGGAGACAGAAGGTCTGGATGGAGATAGTACTGAGCGGGGAGGGGATGTTGAAAACAGTGTTATATCTACATCTACATATACCCCGCAAGCCGCCTCAATGGGGTGTGGCAGGGGGTGATAGGACACCAATCATTTGCACATAAAAAGGGAATGCTAGTACGAAATCACGACCGGCAATTGCGTTATGAGAGATTAGCATGTTGATAAATAAGGCAGAGGAAAGATAAGGGAATAGGATTTTTAGGAATAATGAAAAGAACTCCATGTTAATTCCCTATGGTGACGTCAGTTTCCGGTCCCCATCCCACTGTCCGCCTCGGCACCACTCGCTACATCCGGTGTAGATAAGAGTGGACTCTCTCTCTGATAGAACACCTCGTGCTGAGTGTCACTTGTGACGTCAGTGTTGGTTCAACATGCCTAAGTATCGTTCTGTAAGAAGATGGGCTCCTCGGAGACCTGTGGAGAAAATCATCAAGGATTGTACTGTGGCTAATCATGCTGGAGCTGTTAATGTTTGGGTTGCTGATACCATTGGAACTCTTTTTGGTTTTAAGTTTACTTTTGCTGTTGGTAATGATCACAATGTCCAAGGTTCATATTGGCTCACTATTTGCTTCGCAAGGATACCTAATAATGTTACCATGAATATTGGTGGCCTGGAGAGTTTTCCTGCACCTGATGTTTTGTGTTATAAAACTATTCAAATGAATAATTTTCAATCTTATCAAAAGGAGCATTGTACTACTGTTTCCTCGAATGTATTAACATCTAAGAGATGTATGAAGTTTAAGGCTGAAGATCGTTTAATTGTATTTTGTAAAAGTAATTAAACAGATAATGCCTCTGTTGGTGTATTTGGTGATGTTCAATTTTATGTTTGAGGTTAATAAATAGTTTATTTCATTAATACGCATATGTTGTTGTCATTTGTTATTGCGCCCAGCGCCATCTTGGAATCTCTGGCTTTGAAAAATTTTGCGCCGTACGTATACTAGAATAACTTATGTAATATCTATCTAATAGTTGGCCTGACTTTGAATTAAACGAAGAAGGAAGGGGAATCTGGCAAAATACTTATTAAACTTAATTAATTGATTACTTTGTTAATAGCACTTATTAAGGATTAACTTCTTCAAACTTATGTGAAAAATCAAGTTAAACTCATATCCTGTAGCTAAAGGTATATTGATTTACATGCGGTGTCAGCAATAGGGTAGTTTCCTTCATCAAAGAAAATGAAAGGCATCGATTGCGATTCATTACCCACCATTAGTGTATTCATGATACACAATTTATTTGGTTTTTGAAATACCGGTTTAGACGAATGGCAGTGGTCAATTTTAACCGCAATTGAAAAAGTCCAGATTGGCGCCCATGCGATCCCGCTCCACGTGACGTCACAGGGACCTAGTTTCTACACGAGAGGATAGGAGTAATTCATCGTCTGAGGTTGCCAATGCATGCATGAGGCACAGAGCTCAGGGAAACATGTCTTAATAATCACCTATTAAAACTGGCTATGGTCGGAAAGTTTTCTTCGTTTGACAAGGTATTAATAAACCTTTTTTAAGCCAAGCGCTACCAGCCAGCAAGGTACTCAGCTACCCGCTAGCATCCTGCGTCCTATCAGCGCTCAGAGCCTCGATCGAGGTCACCTCACAAGGCGGGAGGGGGACCCAGAAATACGTCGCACCGACTTTTTCCCATCATTCCTAATTACACGTTGCGTTTTCGCGCGCTTGAAATTCTTCACTTTTCATTTAATCGCGAAAAATAGATATCGTCATTTAAAAATCTAAAAGCGTGAAATACGTACTCCAGGAGTAATAATATTTCGATTTAGGAAATAAAAAAATAATAGGAAACCACCCTATTGTAAATGACGCTTCAATATATTTGTAGGCTTGTTATATGGCATGATAAATTCCAAATAATAAAATGAAAAGGAATCTCTGAAGAGATTCCGATAGGTTAGTTTATTTTAAACCGTAATGAGCTCATAATATTGATACTTTTTACACTTGGAGAATTCAAGTGTTTAGTGTCAGAATAAATACGTCAAAAATTGAAGTAAAATTTCCGTAAAAATTGATTATTTTTTCTATTGTTAAGGACGAAAACTCAAACAAATAAACATAACAAACAACTAAACAATCAAAAATCGACCACACGTACATTAATTTTAAAATGACACCCACATAACTTCGTAGGAAAATATTGACACTGTTGGCCGAGCAAATTTACGTCAGCTTATCACACTGAAGGGACATAAAAAAGGTTTTTTATATGCCCATCGTACGTTTTAGTTTCTCGGAACGCCGCAGGAGCGCTGGTTAGGGGGGGAGGCGAGGAAAGAATAATCCGATTTGCCAGCAACCTGACAGACGAAAAAAAAGTGACAGTCGCCGACGCGTAATGCGCAACCAAAACACTCCGCCGCTCGCATCCAGATCCTCACTTGTTAGTTTTTTTGCTCGTATCCAAGCACGTATCATTCCCGACCCTTATTCGTTTCCCCTTCCGTCACGCCATTCCCACTTCTTTTGTTTTTTTATTGTTATTATTTCCATGGCGACGTGTAAATCTTCCCGCCAACGGCGACGACAGGATTTAGCCCACCCGCATGATGCTTTTCGTTTGTCTCTATTTTTTATTTCTCTTTCCTTCCCCTTCAGTTGTTTTTTTTATCTTGGCACCACGTAACGAAGATGGGGCCACTTAACGCCATACACCGTTGAAGTGTATGGGAGATGGAGAAAAAAGTTGAAATAGTCGGCAGATTCTCTGCGGTGCGAAAACAAAAGAGGGGTTCCGGAATTACGAAAACAAGCAGCCGGTGTCATGGTTACCAAAATCAACAACTCTTTTTTTTTGCTGCGGTTCTTTATTCGAGGGGAGGAATATCTGCGACAGATGGACGTAATGTCATGAAAACTAATACAGCCATAGAAGAGAGGAAACATCTTATCCTTGCTATATAAGTGTTTCTTTCCAGCAAAACAACGCAAATAATATTATTATTGTTATTAAATAGGGTGGTTTTCTATTATTTTTTACTGTCTAAATCGAAAGATTATTACTCCTTGAGTACGCATTTCACCTTTTTAGATTTATAAATGACGTTATCTATTTTTATTAATAATTAATAATTGGGATAATTAATACCTTATCAAACGAAGGAAACTTTCCGACCTCAGGTAGTTTTAATAGGTGATTATTAAGAGATGTTTCCCAGAGCTCTGTGCCTCATACATGCATTGGTAATCTCAGACGATGTAAAACTTCTATCTACTCGTATAGAAACTAGGTCCCTGTGACGTCACGTGGAGTGGAATCGCATGGGCGCCAATCTGGTCTTTTTCAAATGAGGTTAACATTGACCATTGCTATTTGCCTAAGCGGGTATTTCTAAAACCAAATAATTTGTATATTATGAATACACTAATGGTGGGTAACGAATCGCAATCAATGCCTTTCGTTTTCTTTGATGAAGGAAACAACCCTATTTTCCATGGTAACAGCTGCTAGAATATGGAATTCATTACCAACAGAACTAAGACATTTAACATCAACATATGTATTTAATACTAAAGTGTATAATTTGTTTCAAGATAGTTAATGTCAAATCCCACTCATAACTAGCCACACTGATGTGATTTGTTACTGATGTGAAATATACTCCGTATTTTTCATATAATTTCCAATTGGTGCAACGTTTTTCCGTTAGACTTAAAGATTTTCCTTTGAATAAAAAGTGATATTATTTCCGATACATTTCAAAAGCCTGGAAATGTTAAACGGCTGGATACCCGGGTATCAGGTATTCGATAAATAATTGTTTGTATATTTTTTAATAGCTTTCTAATTTTTTTCATTTTTAGTATTTACTGAGTCTTGCTGTTGTGATTTTTCTTTGCACCTCTGTCAAACGCCTTTTAATGATTTGTTGTGCACTTGTAAAATATCTCATGGGCAAAAAAATAAGATAATAAACTAATTGAAACTGAAATTATAACATTTTTCGTTAACTTTGCGTCAGTTTTCACAGTGTATTTTTGTATAAGGCACGGGTTCTCACAAAACTAACTCTTGGCTAATATTTGGAGAAATTATAAATAATCTCATAATGTGGAAATTTAAGATTATTATGGTCTTTTGCAGTTTGACGTAGGCATTTGGTTTTCACATAAAAAGTCAAGTCATATAAACCAATGCAACCTGAGAATGGAAGACGCAAAATTACCTTAACTAAAGCAATCTTATCTTAGCTAAAAAAATGAGTGCTCAACACAGGAACATAAAAGATAATTTCTTAGATTTTTATTACAGATATAACTATGGTTTTCGTTAATCGCTCGTCAGTTTTGACCGTGTTTTTCTACAAAGAGTACGGATTTTCACCAAAGTAATTCTTTACTGTCGTGTTGAGTGTATTTCGTGATTATTATTAATACGTAGGAAATATTTATTTTCATAACTAAAACATAAATAAATATCATCCAAAATCTTTGCTCTATTCTCTCGAAAACTGTTGCAAAATGAATAAACATTCACTTCAGTATTTTTTTTCTCGTATTTCTCTGTTGCCTAAATCGAAAGATTATTACTCCTGGGGCACACATTTAACGCTTTGACATTTTTAACGACGATATCTATTTTTCGCGATCAAATGAAAACTAAGAATTTCTAAGCACGCGAAAACGATACAGCTACGCACGAATGCTGGGAAAATCCCGTGTGACGTCTGGCTGCTGCTGTGAGTGGCCACCTGAGTGCGATGCCTATGTACGCCGCCACGATGCAGGCTGCTTTCTGCCGAGCATGGCGGTAGCGTAGAGTACTCTGATAGCAGATAGCGCTTGGCTTGGATTGTTAATACCAAGGAATCATTGTACACTGTTTTTTCTTTTAAATATCAAAGTCGCATAATTCAAAATATTTAAATTAGTCATAAAAAAGATAAAAATAAGAAGACTTGACATGCAGGAGTGAGACGTCCTCTTAGAGTTGCCATTCTCTACAATTCCCTACAAGTTTGCGTGATAAGGGGAATTAGGTTTGAATGCAGATCAAATACTGGTGCTTCTCTGTGAGAACTAACTTCATGATAGTATTAACGTATAATAACCGAGCTATTCGGGTCTAGGATAGTTTTCGGCAGAAGTGTTGATTTAGTTTACATCACAACGTATTTGACGAAGTTATCCACGACGGACCGTACTGATTGGTGTTAATATTCATGAAAATCACACCAAAGGATTTTACTCCACTAGCAAGAGTTAGGCCTCCCTAATGCATGTAAATTTACAACATATATACACCTTCCCTCCGTGGGTGAGATAAGAACTTCGTCAGCGTAATTACAGCCTCGTATGCTGCCTCAAAAGATGAGTGGCAGAGGCTGCTAGGGCTCTAGCCGTCAATCTTAAATTGCATTACAACATTTTATGCATGTTAATCATAAGGTTATATCCACTAGTCTACAGACTCGGAGCCATTATTATATCTTACGGTTAACACGCAATAAAAAATTCGAGGTTCAAATTTTGGGTATTGTCGGAATTCTTATCGGAACTCTTAACGGAATTCCAAACGGGTTAATAGGATGGTTTCCAATTTCTTTTTTATTGCTTATATCGAAATATTATTACTCCTGGAGTACCTATTTCACGCTTTTAGATTTTTAAATGACGATATCTATTTTTCGTGATTAAACGGAAAGTGAAAATTTTCAAGCGAGCGAAAACGCGACAGGTAAGTATGAATGCTGGGGAAAGCCCGTGTGACGTATTTCTGGTTCCCGCTGCCGATGTGTGAGGTGACCTTTGGGCGAAGCTTTGGGCGCTGATACGACGCAGGATGCTAGTGGGTAGCAGAGTAACCAGCTAGCAGGTTGGCTTGGCTTAAATAATGATCATTATTACCCTATCAAACAAAGGAAACTTTCCGACCTTAGGCAGTTTTAATAGGTGATTATTGAGAGATGTTTCTCATTGATAATCTCAGACGATGTATAACCATTGAGTACTCGTTTAGCATCTACAATATCACGTGGAGTCGCATCGCATGGCATAAGATTGCATATAAAAAATGTGTTTCTAGGCTGATATTGATGCTTATTTTCCAAAAATATTTACACGAAAGCGATATATGTAATGGTTTCTGAGATACAATCTGGGACGCAAAATAATACCAATTCTCGCTCCCGTATGATCCATAGGGTGTCCCATGATATAAAAACACTAATTTTGTGAAAATTAAAGCACCAACACAGAGATTTTCGTACTAAATCCGCAGGATAGGTACACGTAAAGTATAAAACGAAAATCTTGTTATATTTGATCTTCTATTTGATTTGTTATATAATATCAATTTTTCACTTTGTAAAGAGTATTTATAGTGAAAGTTCTTAACAAATGGGGAAATAAAATACCTAAGGAATGCCAGGAAAAGAATTTTAAACCAGCAGCCCAATAGCTTATTGTTCAATAGAGTCAATTACAATCATAGACATTCTCATTCAGTTTTGAGCGAATTTCAAAAAAATTGGTACAAAATTGTCCCTTGGACCTTAAAAGAGTCAATGAAATTCTGCAACCCCGGAATGTGACTTAAATAACTTGAAATAACCCCCTACAAGTCACTACTTCTCGCTGAAGTTCTTCATGGTAGCCGATGCTGGAGAGCAAGAAAGCAAGTCTTGAACAAACTAATATTATACATCCACATCTACGTACTACCCCGCAAGTTGCCTGGAAGGCGTGTGGCAGAGGGTGTTAAGGCACCAGACATTTGCACATAAAAAGAAAATGCTGTTACGAAATTACGACCAGAATTTGTTAAAGTCATTTAATGTTATCAGGGGAAAAAAGAATTCCCGCATCTATCCGTTCGGCAGAATAACTCTCTTAACCCATTAAATGCCAAATTTGTTTTCTATATTTTTTTACTTTATTCGTGTCCGTCTATATCCAAATAGTTGGGAAAACACGCATTTTGAATCTCACGACGACCACGATGTCAGCCGTGAGCCCCAGATGGGGTTCGAGGTGTTTGTGACCATTGTTCCCAAGTGACGCGCATTGGCAATACAAAACGACGATTATACTATTGTACACTAACCAGGAATGATGAAAAATGGACTCAGTTGGAGAATAGCCACAGCGAACAACGTCGTTTATGCTGTCAAAAGTCACCTTTTCCCTCTACGACCAAAAAAACGGAGACCTCTGAGCGGATTTCTCTAATAATATTTCGATTTAGGCAATAAAAAAATAATAGGAAACCACCCTATTGGTATTATTTTACGTCCCAGACTATATCTCAGAAACCATTAGAGATATCTCTTTCGTGCAAATATTTTGGTATATGAGTATCAATATCAGCCTCATAAGGGTTTTTTGGTAGGCAATCTTTAAGGGTCAATACTGAACAAATATGTCCCCAGCCTCCTGGCCGGTCCAGCTCAGCCAGTCGCCACGCCACAACTCAGCCCCGAGCCAAGCTAGGCATACCCTTTTCATCTTCCCCACGGGAAGGTCCAAAAAACCCTCTTATCTACCCCTGGACCGACATCCGCCGATCACGAGCGGGTCCTCTCGTAGACTTGCACTTTCGACTAGCAAGCCTACGTGCCGACTCACGCGTAGCAATGGCTGCTGGATGGTACAGTATGCCAAAGGCTTTATGTAATCTCAAATCTTTGGCCGACATTAAAAGAAAAGTGAAAGTTTGGTTAATAGTGATATTGTAAACTTGTAATTTCCTCATTTTATTCTAAAATGTACAAAATATATTAAATTATCTTAGTTTTGTTTTACCCTAATACGGGCAACATATTTTTCTGACGTAATCGGGCAAGGTGAATCCAATGGACTCTTTTAAATTTTGCTTTTAATTTAAACTATTAAACAGTGAAAAATATTACTTTTCACATCCATTTGTACATATTGTGCACCTCAGAATCATATAACATAAAATTGATTGTTATTTGTTTAACAAAAGTTTTAAATTACTTATTAATTTCATACATAGTCAAACAGCGAGTGTACAGTGGACTCTTTTGACTAATTGTTTCTGTTTTCACTGCATAAAACACCAAATATTTATCGTTACATGTACACAGTGATAATTTTACATTATTTTGACAATTAAAACCAAATATTTGTAAAATGCACATTACTTTTTACATTTCCTGCAAACAGACTCACCTTGCCCGGATTTGTGGGAATTCGGGGAAAAAAATTATTATTTCTAAGTTACTTTGATTACGAAAGAAGTTTGAATTACTCTAATTTAAAGGAAATGTACCATTAGAAGAAGTAAAAAATTTACAACATGCTGACATTTCGATAACGTAATTAAAAAAATGCTCAAAAACGTGATACGATGAGTCCAAGAGACTCACCTCGCCCTTATTAGGGTTAAAGGGTTAAAAGCATTGAATACATTTAAACTAGCATCGTACAGCGAGAAAACTGGTCAAGCGGAAATCTTCTTAGCATAAGGAAAAGGAGGGAGGATAGCCCATAGCAGTAAGGGATACGGAATTCCACGCACAAACACAAAAGCATTGAGTATCCCATCATCCCCTTCGCGTTCCTTCACCCCATCACTATAACAACGTCTTCCCCCTTCTCCGCCCAGGAAATCAGAACTCTTAATTACGACAGTTCTTTTTTATGACCCGCGTCGTAAACATTCGGACCTTACGACCAGAAAACCCTCCCCACACACACGAGACTACCTTGCTTTCCGGCCCAATTCTACCACCAGCGAGAAGGAGAAGTCTGATGGAGCCCTATTTAACGAAGCCTACCGTTCGCGTCGAATGGGGCGGCACAGCGGTGATTGGCTGGAGAGAGGGAAAAGGCGGGAAACTGGTAGTCGCCTTTCTCGAGCATAAAGATTAGAGCTGAGATAAGGGGCATGAGATATGTACCTTATCCCTTACTGATGGGAGGTATTTGGGGGGGTAAACAGACCCCTCCCCCGCACGAAAAAGAAGGCAGGAAGTGGATAATTAAGAAAGGATGCAAGGAGTTAAAAGGGTGTGCACCGGGATATGGGATGCTTCTTTTAGTGCCGTTGCTTTTTAAGGGGTGGGAAAAAGAATGGGTTTCTCTTCCGCGAACACATACACCTTCTTCTAAGGCTCCTAAAGCCATCCCTTCGAGGGATAAACCCCCTCCAGAAGGGGGGAAAAATGTGTTAATCCGACCTATTAACGGAAGGTTTAAAACCCCATCGACAGTTCGTCTGCAGCAGGGTGTGGAGACAACAATGGTTACGAGATATAAAAGGGACTAGAGACGAAACCTGCCAAAAACGGCCACCGGATGAGTAGGAGGAATATTAATCTTAACTAAAATTCTTCTAAAAAAAGTAAATAATGAAGGAAATGCATTTTAGTACAAGAAACCTGAATTAAGCGGCCACCAAACGTGTTGATATAAAGTTATGATAACCTTAAAATCTTCTAAGAACATATATGTATTGAATGGAATATTTTTATTATGGTATATGTAAAACCTATGAGAGCAAAAAATAGAAAATACAGGAAATGTTCCACTCGTAATAAAAGGCATTTTGACAAAAAATGACATTATGGAGATTATTGCTAGGCTAACAAGTAGTAGATATTTATGCAAAAAATGTAAAATATTCAATACTAATAACACAAAAATATAAGTTTTAACACAGACATTAATATACACACACGTACATATACACATGTATGTAGAGAGTTTTGATAACTCTTATGAGTTGAGGAGACTGAATTAAGCCCCAGACTTCAAATAGGAGTACAGCCTTCCTTTAAACGACTGAAGTGATTGTGACGTCTTTATATTTGGCGGAAGAGAGTTCCAGAACATAGGTAATAAAGAAATGATAATCTAGTACAAGAGCGAGAAAGGGATTACAGCTAAACCTGCCGCAGGTGGCCTCCATAAGGGTTGTTGGAAAATTGTGATCGATTAAAAAATCTTCTAAAATATTAAAAATAAAGAAAAAAATAATCTAACACAATTGCAGAAAAGAGACTTCCGTAAAGCCTACCAATAGAGGCGACCGAATGAGTTGAAGGAATTTCATTAGTGATAAAAAATCTTCTAAAAAGTAAATAATAAAGAAAGAATAATCTAGTACAAGAGCGGAAAAGAGAGTTCTGCAAAGCCTACCGTAAGCGGCCATGGAACGGGTTTATAGAAAGTTAAGAAAGACTTCAAAACTTCTAAAAACGTAGATAATAATAGTTATCTACTATAAGAGCAGAAAAATGACTTTTTAATAAATGCAACAAACGGCCACAGTAAGGGTTGAAGGAAACAAATGATAGACTTAAAAATCTTCTAAAAACGTAGCGGCTACCAAATGATTAGAAGTAAAGCTATAATTGATTTAAAAATCTTCATATGAAAAAAATATATTCTAAATTCATATACTAATGATTCTCATTAAACACTTTCCTTTTTGCTATCGAACGATATGAATTTTTGACCTATATTTGTCGTTGAAACTATTTTTGAAAAAGCAGCAAGAAACGGATATACCTACGTAAAACTCAACGATTTCCCGGCGGTAGTAGAGGTAAAAAACATGGGGGTTGAAAACAAGCCCCCAGAAAATACCCTATGCTTAGAAGAATTAAGCCTCAATGCCTCTAATACTTTAAGTGGGAAATCATCAATTTGTTAATTAAAACATCCAATTCTTACCAGAATATCATATCTTTATCGTTTCACCGTCAACAGCGTTAAGGTAACGTAAATATTTTAGGGGATTTCTCATAGAGGTATTTCGTAGCCATATTTCTTTTTTTAAATTTTTAAATTTGATTTCAATTCCATTTTTTTCTTTACGATAACTTTACTCTATATTACTGAAGATGTAAAAATGACTTCCCCAATTTTCGGGTGATTTAAATTTATTTTTCTGTGTCCAGTGTCTTGCTATTTTTCTGTTTGATGAATTGACATAATTTTTACAGCTCTAGCATAAGGAGGCTGTATTTGGCAAGACTTTTCCGGCTAGTTTTTCTCCAAACAATGTTATTTTTGCGTTATAATTGATATTATTACTATCATAAACAGCCTTACAGATTGTTTCCCATTTCATTGGCTAATTCCGTAGAATTTTGTTAGGGAAAATTAAGAATGATAGCATCAGTTATATCTATAATTTGTCACGACGCTGAAAATCTGATTTCGCCAATTTGAGTGTGAAAACAACCTGTTTTTCCAAGCTCTCTTCCAGTGTCTTGCTATTTATATCTCTCTGGAATTCACATAATTCCTACAGATCCAGTAGATGGCGGCCGTTTTTTTTGCACGACTTTTCGAGCATCTTGCTTTTGTATTCCGAAGAAAAATATTCAATCAATCCTTGGAAGTGACAGGGGCACCATCTTGCGGTTTTCCGAGGAAGAAGGGAGGTGTACGCCAAGGTTGCGTACTGGCCCCACAGGAATTTGATGCATTACGCGGGAGAGCTCTCCTTGGTCAGTTGTCTAATGGATTAGACGTGCCACGAGACTCTTGATCGAACGAAAATCTTTCAATTCTCCAACCCCACGAAGAATCCCTCGATGTTTCGAGGAGTTCTGTCAAAGAGAGGACCTTCTGAGAATATTCCTGCATCAATCGCTTTACGCTGGACAGGTGGGGCCGTAAGGGACATCCATATGCATTAGGATAGGGGCTGTGTTTGACGGTTGCTCACAAATATAGCGTGATGCGCCCGCTCCCAGCGGGCTTCCGCCGCTCTTTTCAATGCAGGTCCACCGAGGGATAGGCGCGTTTCTAATTTTAAAATGTAGAAAAAAAGGCAGGGTCTTATGTACAAATTTAATTGGAATCTTCATGTACAAATTGAGGTCAGAGGACCTCTTTAAACACAACATTGGAAGTAATTACACTATCCTCTGTTAATACTTGTTTAGCTTTTTCCTTAATATTTACAAAAATATTTTGAAAAGATCTTACCCTAGAGAATGCTACATAAGGTTAACCATGAGAAAATACAGGGTCAGGCAGGAATAAGCCCGCTCTTTGCAAAGTCTGACCCTGAGCCTTGTTAATAGTCATCGCATAAGAAACCTTAATGGGATATTGTCTGCGAGTCAAATTAAAAGGCATGGTGGGATCCGACGGCGTTAACTGTATTCTTGGGATGAGGACAATCTTGCCGGAATCGATTATTATTTTTCTTAATCGATTATTTTTTTAATTTTTAAAAACCAATTTAAGGAAACAATAGCAATATTTAGGAAGTAAGATATGCCGTCGCATGTTCTCTGATAAATTCTGTGCATTTCGGTACCTCATTTGCAGAGTTTGGTTGCGTATAATTTGAGAAAAAGGTATCTATACAGTAGAAATAATATAGAGGATATATCACTCCACCTGTTCTTCTTGTGTGATTCGAAAGAGGGAACTAAAATTTTTTTCTATTGCGAGGTAATGTTTGCAGAAAGATGTCGGTTGTAAAAAATCCGAAACAAAAAGATAGAGGAATACATTATGGTTACAATTTCTTCGCGAAAATGACTCATTTCACCATCCACATCACTACTCAACAATCTTAAGATTAGTTTGACGTAGTTCTCCATTACTCTCTCCTGTCCGCTAACCTTTTCATAGCGACGTATCTCTTCACTTTTACATCCTTAATAACTTGACCTTCATTAGATCGCCGGTCAAACGTCTCGGATTTGAGTCTCTGGTAGCTAGATTTCCCTTATCCAAGTATTATTTTTCTGCTTTCGTCCGTAATAAGTTGTTGTTCATTAGGTTTTCCTGCTGTAAAAGGCATTAAATTCACAGTTTTCGGACCGTTGAAGATAAGATACATTTAATAAAACAAATGATAAAAATAAAAAGTTCATAATCACCTTTTGAATTTAAACCGAGCATGTCGGCATTGTCATCAACTCATGCAAGAACTCCGAAAACCATGCCAAACATCAAAACCAATCAATACCAATGTCTTCGTCATAATCACACGACAATTCTAAGATTGGTTTAACTTGCACCTCTTTATCCCTCTCTCCTATCCGATTGTAAATCACTTGAGAAAGGAAAAGTTAAAATGAAGAGCTACTCGTGATCACGAAGTTTCTCATATTTTTTCCATATGCTCAATGAGTTCGTCCAATCATGACGATAATAACTAATCTGCAAATATTCCACAATTTGCTCAAAAACGACGGTTTAACTTCGAAAATGTTTTAGTAAAATTTTCCTCGCAGATCTTCAATACTGCCTTTAATATCTATGCACGAAACCTAATCACGATTTTAACTAACAGCAATTCGATGAGCAATAACTATAAGATTTAAATTATCATCATAGTTAGTCATCAATCCTAGAATTGGTTTGACGCAGTTCTCCATTCCTCTATCCTATCCTCTAGCCTCTTCCTAGCGACGGATTTTTTTCTTTTAAACATCCTTGAAAATCTGTCCTTTTCTAACTCATTCGGGGCCCTGCCCTTTTTCCCTTCCACCTGTCCTTCTACGATTGTTTTCATCAGACCATCATGTCTCATAATTTGCCAAAGTAATTTGTCCCGCACGGGTTTCTAGAAGACTTATTTTACGAAAATCTTCCCACAAAACGTTTGAAAAATCCTAGCTTCTTCCGGACTCTGCCAAAAATATTTATTTTGTGTATTTCCCACGATAGGTTGTAAGGTATATTATCTCCCAGGTAAGTTATATCATCTGTTGCCTTTTTGTTGACACAATCCATAACATATAAATTATTATAGTTGGACAACCAAGGCGTGATACGTACCAACATTAGTTTGCTCGAATTAAGTTCCAATTACCAACATTGTCTCCTGAAGTGCCTTTGCTACACACCAGATAGTATAAAGTTTACGATTTCTTTTTGTCGGTGATACATTAGGAGCTTTCCAAGAGCTTACGACTAACAGTAGGCTAATAGGGTGGTTTCATATTATTTTTTAATTGCCTAAATCGAAAAATTGTTATTCCTGGAGTACGTATTTCACGCTTTTAGATTTTTAAATGGCGATATCTATTTTTCGCGATTAAATTAAAAGTGAAAATGTTCAAGCGTGCAAAAACGCGACGCTTAAGTATGAATGCTGGGAAAAGCCCGAGTGACGTCATTCTAGTTCCGGCTGCCAATCTGGCCTTTTTCAAATGCGGTTAAATCGACCATTAACATTCGTCTAAACTGGAATTTATAAAACCAAATAATTTGTATATTATGAATACACTAATGGTGGGTAAGGAATCGGAATCAATGCTTTTCGGTTTCTTTGATGAAGGAAACTACCCTGTTAGACTCGAGGGCAGATCAAAGACTGGTGCTTCTCTGAGAGAAAGGCTAACTTCATGATAGTATTAACGTATAATTACCGAGCTATTCGGGTCTAGGATACTTTTCAACAGAAGTGTTCACTTTGTTTATAGCACAACGTATTTGACCATGTTATCCACGATGGACCGTACTGATTGGTGTGAATATTCATGAAAAGCACACCAAAGGATTTTTACTCCACTAGCAAGAGTTAGGCCTCCCTAATGCATGTAATTTTACAATAAATATACCCTCGGTGGGTGATAAAAGAACTTCGTCACCGTATAAACAGCCTGGTATACTGCCTCAAAAGATGACTGGTTGAGGCCAGTGGCGCAGCGAGGGGGGGAGGTTTTGGGGGATAAAACCCCCCCAGAGCTCAGAAAAATGTATATGTTTTATCCATTTTACTCAATTGGATTGATATTACTAATAGAATAGAGTTAGGATGAATAAAATATCCCCCAGAAAGCCGTAAAGCTCACCATTTTGAACAATTTATCTTTAAAATTCCGCAATTTTTTTAAACTCGCACCTACCGCTTATCCTGGTGGGTATACCATACCCCCACACACACCGATATTAGTTGCACCTAAACCCCCCCCCACCCCAGCCTTAATTCTTAGCTGCGCCCCTGGTAGAGGCTATTAGGGCTCTAGCCTACAACCTTAAATGACATATCATTTTTTTACGCATGTTAATTGTAAGGTTATATCCACAGGTCTTCAGATTCGGAACCATTACGATTTCTTACGGTTAACACGTAATATAGTATAAGATGTCCATCGTTTTGGGTCAACTCTTTTTTTATGCAGTACATTTTATACAATTTTGATTTTTTCAACGTAAGACCTCCACTCCAAAAAAAAAACACATTTACTCTAAAATGTGTCAACAAAAGAAGAAGAAAAAAGCTCATTCCATTCTTGGAGACATAAGATGCATCACTTGGTCCCAGCTGTACATCTTAGCTGTCCCTTCGCATGAGACATTGCCGTTTTGGATGCTGCGATGGACCAATGGGATACATCTCATTCCACCCTTCACGCTTTGCCTTTCTTTCCCAGACACCTTGAAACTTGAAAATTTTCTCGGGAACCTCTCAGGAACCACAAATCTCTACCCTCTCCCCTAAACAAATTCTCCAGCCGTTCTGGAGCCTCCAGGGGGGGGGGTGGCCGAGAAGGGTACGTCTCGGACAATGGCAGGGGTGGTTTCTGTAAGGGGTGGCGGACACACACTGATTGATGGATGGGTCAACCAAACCCTGAAGAAGCTGTCAGGAGAGCTTCGGCGATGCGTCAATGTTTTCCGGTCCGGAAAAACACTCCCATCTGGTGGCAAATTCCGAAAGGCTACTCCCCCCACCCCAATTCCTACGATACCTCTATTTTTGTTATATCTTCCCTCCCTCAGCTAGAACGTGCTGGCATGATTTGCAAACGTATTCAGAGTAAAACTTATAGGGATTTTCCTAGCTGACCCAGCTGACCAGTCTAGCTGACCCAGCAAACGTATATTTTGTCACATAAATGTTTTCTGGTTAATTATTTGTGGTTAAATATAAAATAACTGACTTATTGTAAGTGTGTGGGGATGTTGTGTATGACTCAAAGAGGAATTGAGCGCTGTGAACAATGGCGACCCAAAAAAATAACAAAAACCCAAACATTCATTTTTTTAATGTATTGTACTTTTATTATCTTAATCAGTAAATTTCAAATCACATGTCTTTAACAATTTATTACAATGAATTAAATAAACATTATCAGTATATTTGGAGTATGCTCCTATGCGGAAGTGAGGCATTGACCATGACCGCAGCGGAGAAAGCAAGGATAGAGGCCTTCGAAATGTGGTGCTACAGAAGAATGATGAAGATCAAATGGATCTACCGAGTTAGTAACGAGGAAGTCCTAAGAAGGGTAGGAGAGAAGAGAAGCCTCATGATAACCTTAATCAGAAGACGGAACAACCTTATAGGCCACATCTTGAGACATGATGGCCTGATGAAGACAATCGTCGAAGGACAAGTGGAAGGCAAAAATGGAAAAGGAAGACCTCGAACAAAATACATGGAACAAGTAAAGAAGGGTGTGAAAGAGAAGAAATACGTAGGTGTGAAAAGATTAGCTGATAGGAGAACTGAGTGGAGAGCTGCGTCAAACCAATCCTAGGATTGTTGACCAGTGATGATGATCAGTATCTTACTTCAATGGAGCGTAATATTATTTTTAGAAAGTCTATCGTTAGCCAGCACAGACGAACTGGATGGTTAACCCGCGCTAAAGTATGCCACGTGTAATATTTCGAGTGAAAAACACGGTGAACCCAAAGACTAAGCCACAAACATACATCGTTTGGCCTAGAGACTTATTTACCGTCATTGCGAATGCCAGTATAATTGGAAAATGAACCCGTTTGACTACTATTGGAACATCAATCGGGATAATTGGGATTTATGGCAGTAACACATCTTCCCCTTGGAACTTGCCATTCAAAATGACAACGTTTAACACTAATTTTTAATATTACTAATCGCGTGCCATTGCAGAGCCGTGGTGGATTCAAATTACGAAGCAAAATAACTGGAGATCCAATCTTCAGTTGTAAACGGTGCGATGACATGCCTGGCAAATCCAATAACTTCAAAATAAACTCTGCTAGATAATTCACAGCTTTGCAGGCATCGCAAACTGTATTGATAGAGGAGATGACAAACTACACGAACAGTACTGACGGTCGTCAAGGGGACGGTAAGCCAAACACGTTAAAATTACAGATTTTAAAAAATGTATTTTTCTAATTCACCGTAAATAACTTGAAAAATGAAATTAGATTGTAAGAATAAGAAAGTGCATATCTTTTTCTTTCGAATGGTATATTTTTCAACTTAATGTGATCATTATCACTAATTTAAATATGCAAAAGAAAAAAGTTCTGCAGGCATTAAAAACGAACTTCAAATTTATTTCCTATGGATATGTTTCGGGGCCCATTCCAGGGCCTCATGGGCCCTGGAGAAGAATCAGAAATAGATAAGAACATAATCTCAGTCCTAATGAACATAAACACCAAATTTCATAGGAATAGGTCCAGCTGTTTCGGATGAATTTGGAAACAAAAAACCTGGACACGAGAATTTTATACATTACATTTAATTCTGGATCTCTTAGATACAGAACCCGGTCTCCCCATGTGTTTTTCAAATCTTTCTTTATTGTACTTTTTGTTATTTTTTCATCCTCATCTGTTATACAGAAAAGCGTAAATAAACAAGGTACCATACCTGGTAGTGAAGGCTATTCGAGTTCTCCAACGGGTAATCTCCTTCATGGTTGCCGACGTTTCGGGGTACGAGTCGTACTCCGTCTTCAGGGCTGAGTGTCATTTCTCGGAAGGTTTTCGCCTTATATGGCGTGCCGGGAATAAGAACTTCAATAGAGGTGGCGGTTACTCCCTCAGTAACGTATGGAAACCCGTATTGAATAAAATCCGATTGGCTAATACCAAGGACCAATCAGAGGGAACCTGATATCTCGGCACGCTATATAAGGTGTATACCTTCCGAGAAATGACAGCCCTGAAGATGGAGTACGACTCGTACGCCGAAACGTCGGCAGCCATGGAGGAGATTACCCGGTGGAGAACTTGAATAGCCTTCACTACCAGCATACACCGGGAAAGCATCCGATCTTTTTTCAAGGTACCATACCTGCTTGTGTCGTTGGAGGAAAAACCAATACATTGATGAATTTTTCCTTTCGCTTGAGACCCTCGCTTAAAAATGTAGATTTTTTTACTCGTGGTACGAGGATTCTATAGAGCCAAGGGCTCAAGTTGGCAATTAAAAAAACGGAAAAGGGGGTGTCGCCATCTTAAGAAGGCAAGATCTCCTTACATTAGCATCTTAATCGAAACTGCTTCCCGTGTCTTAACTTTTCTCCAAACTTTCCCACCCTACACCTTCTTGAGCAGTCGGGGTATGGAGAAGCCATTGTCCCCTCTCTGCTTCTCTCAAGGGTTCGGAAAAATACCATTAAAACCCACGTGATATCCGAGACTTCCAATACCGAACCCCTTTAAGGATATTGGTTCTGAAAACCTTAATTTTTTTTCCTTTAGAATAACTCTGTAATCGTTCAGTAGAACGCTGGATTATTGGACGTATCGTGTTTCCAAACTTGTGTAGAAAGTACCAACGGATTTAGCGGGAATTTTAATGATATTCCTGAGTATTTTCCACCGTTGTACTTAATTTATTAAATAATTTTATCAATATACGGTATACATTGAAGGTATCAGACAGTGTTGACGAGGAGTGCCATGCAATTTCATAAAAAACAGTGAAAGTTCTCAATTTATAAAATAAAATGCTGTAAAAATAGTCTTTTTGAGTTGTTAATTTTACTTTTTATTTATTAGAATATTGTTAAAGCCGAGATCCTGTCACTTTTGTTAATTTCCGACTAGCTTTGACTTCGTTTTCAAATTTTCTCAGTTCCTAATGGTAATAAAAAATGTTGAAACTATTTTCAGGCAAAGGGAAATTGTTATTTAGATAATAAATATTAAAAAATAGAAATGTTGCTCAAAGCATAGGGGATGTTTGATTTGTAAAAGGAAGCGGAAACACGCTGCTCGTTTACAACCCTTAATTGTGAAGCAAATCAGATTTTCCACCAAAAATAAATCATTATTTATTGGCGTTTTGGATCAAATGTAAATTTTTAATTAAGTAAAGTAATTTTGACTTAAGTTACCTCTTTCATTCCATACATACGTAGTATGATTACATCTTAATTCTGACTAGTTTCCCATGAAACACGTGACGCTAACTATGCTAGTTCTGTCTCCAAACGACGCGAATATTACGTTATTGTTGCTATTATTATTTTAAATAGCCTTAAGGTCGTTTTACACGGGATACGTCATTGTGCAATCTGTCGTGTGCTCGAATGCGCAATCGATTGCGACCTGCAAGGAGGTGAATTGCTAGAAGGCATGCGAGATGAAACAACAAGTCCTTCTCATATTCCGAACTCGATTTCTCGCATTTTCAAAAAAAATCCGTTTAACCTGCACGACGACGGGCCTCGTGTAAAAAGGTCTTTATAGTTTTCCATTTCAATGTCAAAGTCAATTAAGTATTGCGTTAGGAAGTAATAAATCATGGCATCCGTTATCTCTTTCATTCGATATTGTTTACGTCGTTTGAAATCTTTTTCTTTCGCCATAAATTATGAACGGCATGTTCCAAGAAGATGTACTACTACCACGAATCCCTATTATTCCGACAGATGTGCCAAATGAATTCAAACGGGTTCAATTTCCAATAGGGTAGTTTCCTTCATCAAAGAAAACGAAAGGCATTGATTGCGATTCGTTACCCACCATTAGTGTATTCATAATATACAAATTATTTGGTTTCAGACGAATGGCAATGGTCAATTTTATCCTCATTTGAAAAAGGCCAGATTGGCGCCCATGCGATGCCACTCCACGTGACATCACAGGGACCAAGATTCTATACGAGTAGATAGGAGTTATACATCGTCTGAGATTACCAATGCATGCATGAGGCACAGAGCTCAGGGAAACGTCTCTTAATAATCACCTATTCAAACTGGCTAAGGTCGGAAAGTTTTGTTCGTTTGATAAGGTATTAATAATCCTTATTTAAGCCAAGTGCTACCTGCTAGCAGCCTGCATTGTAGCAGTGTTCATAGCCTCGCACCAAGGTGGCCTCACGTGGCGGCAGCCGGTACCAGAATGAAGTAACACGGAGTTTTCCCAACATTCATACTTAGCCGTCGCGTTTTCGCGCGCTTGAAAATTTTCACTTTTCATTTGATCGCGAAAAATAGATATCGTCATTTAAAATCTAAAAGCTTGAAATACGTACTCCGGGAGTAATAATCTTTAGATTTAGGCAATAAATAATAATAGGAAACCACCCTATTAAAAAAATGAATTTTTAATCTTTGTATAGGTCAACAACGTTCACAGCATTTTCCTTTCATTTATATACCACAAGGTATTTCGATAATTAATGTCGTTCCTGAATATTTACATCCCCTTCATAAATGTTTTTTTGATTTTGCAGAGTTAGACGTTTTGTAATTTTTTTGCATTTTATAATTTTATCGAAATGTCCTTACGCATAGTTTTATCTAAAGCTGATTCCGTCACATGTGGAATTCTCCAATTATTTCCTTAATTTAATGCAGAGTTTTCTGCTGTAATAAACTACACATAACCAACACAACACAAACAATTACGCAGAAAAATTACATTACCGTTTAACTGGCTGATTGTGCTGAGCTTGGTTTACGGAACAATTTCATTATTAATAAGAGTATAACCCGACATCAACTCCCTGAGGATGATGGCGAATTTTTCCATTGAAACGTCGTCAGCAGAAGGCGTAACCCTATTGAAAACCCAAGAATTAATCTCGATATATGTTTACACATTTATTTACCCTCGACCATCACGAAGAGAATCCACCCACTTAGTTCCAGTTGACACCGCAAGAGGGAAGGTTAGAGGACAGATTACGTCACACTAGACGGGCACAACCCTCTTTGTACCACGCTTCGCGCTCTTACTTTGTTTTATTTTTATCTTTTATTTAGTTTCCCCGTCGTCTCGGTAGAGAGCGCGCGACCGCTTCTCAGTTCTCCTCCTGTCTCACGGAACGTCGAGCGTCAGTTTTTTTATTCCTTTTTTTTCTTACGTTTCTTTTTTGTTTTTATCCTCCTGCGCGATCTTCTTCTTCTTTACAGAAAGATCCCTTACCCTTCAGTTCAACGGTCGTCGTTTTACGCCTCGTTGTGCACGACTGCCATGTTGTTTATCTAATCCCTCCCCTCCTTTCCCTGCTTCCCACGATGCAACGCGAACCGCCCGCATGCCGAAGCGAAAAGAGATTTTTTTAACCAAAGAACAGAAGAATGTACAAACTTAAATAAAACCGAAGACTCGCCATTAAATATCTCAGCTGTATTTAAAAAATTGAAATAAAAAATAATTAAAAAATAGCGTTTTCCAAAAACAGTTTAAAATTTAATCGAAACTAGAAGCCTATACGTGGTGGAAGGGCTCCATATTTATAATGAAATACACTTTGTTACTTTCAAAAAATTCACAATGTTTTTTTTTACCCTTAGAAGTAAAAAAATGACCCAAGTAATAACTAAGGATTGGCATGAAAAAATTTTAATCTATAACAATAAGCCTTATCAAAACCAAAGCTCTACTTCCTGGTGATGAAAAGATAACTTTTTTATAGCATTTTATCCTGTTTTCAAAACAAAGCGTGTTTTTTAATATTTTTTGTTTAGTATTATTTCGGGTGAACCAGGTAGTTAATATTTAACCCATTAACGCCCAGAAGATTTTTTTCTAAAAATGTTACTTTTTTGCTTAAATTATGATTACACATCATACCTGATGCGGGAAAAAATATTTTTAAAAATCTCTAACATTTGCATTGTACTTAATCCTACACGTATCTTAAGATACATCTGGGCACTTAAGGGGTCAAAAATGCACATTATCATTTAATCGTGTTAATGCTCGTTTTTGCTATATTATTCATTACTCATGCCTTCATCAGTAGTTTTTAATACTTGAATTTGTATTATTATGCATCAAATAATATAATTTTGAGTATTATTATAGTATTATAACGTGAACAATTTACATTTTCATTTTGAAATTTTACAGCAGTGTGATACTGTATCCGAGTTTTTTTATACCGTAACCATCCCTGTACAACTGATACATCCAAGTCTCATCTAAAATATTTGAACCACCATTTTTATTCCTGATTGTTGTCCGGTAATTTGCCAGGAATAGATCACACATGTCCACTCCACCCATGTGAGAATTGTAGTCCGCGATTTCCACTTGCATTTCGGAAACAGAATAACAAAAAGGAGTTTTCATTTTTTTATGTATGGTAATAGTAATCAATTCTGATATGAATAAGTTGCCAGCAAATATGTTTGTACCTGGTGGTAATTTTCACTCATCCTCTAGTCCTAAAAGTACATCTCCTTGACCAAGATCTGTTCTCTGAAGGTTGGCTACAGCATGATAAAGGGTGACTTGATTCGAAAATATACCATAATTTTAACCATAATCTTACTCGTTTCCATCTAATACATTGCTTGCAGCCATATCTACCATAGTAGAGGTTAATTGATTCATCCACCAAACAATATTCTCCAGCGCTTACAATTTTGAAAGTCTAGTTCAAAACCTCAAACTAAGGTTGAACTTTATATAGCCTATCCTTGCCATCATTCTTCCCATTATAATAATTATCTGCCAGATGCAGAAACCTTAACATTTCTTCAAACCTGTTCCTTCGCATTGACTGAGAAAGTATTTCGATGGTGCAGTCTGGAGATGACCTCCGATAAAGCCATCAACTAAGTAGACGGTGACCTGAGAGAGGCAATATTCCACACACTTCATAAATCACTTCGATTTGTACGTACGAAGAATGTACCAACATTTTTAACAATTGTTCTTAAAATTTGTCTTGAACTGTTTCTGCTGACAGCGCTGATGTTACAGCTATTTCAGATTTGTTTCACCTCTGCTCCATCAATAAGATACGTCTTCTCTTCTCAGCGGTAAATGGGAGCCCCTATGCTGTTTTCTTGACTTATGTAGCAAGGGATGTGCAACAAAAGTAACAAAAAAGTATTTACAGAAGAGACGGTTGAAAAGTCTTTAAAGCGCAGATTCCTCCTTATGTCAGGTATATCTTTCGGAGACTCGAACTTGAATACAAAGTACAGAGTTTTTGGTGATGGAGCGTAGTACAAAGTTTCTTTATCAATGTTCACCAAAGTTACTTATTTCGTACACTGATTTCCGGCTTGCAAATAGGATACTATTGCCAGGGGAAAGTTGAACGAGAAACAAAGTAATCAATCCATTCCACCGTCGGCGATACAGAATACAAGTAATGCCATGACAGTGGCAGATACATATGGGGGGCGAAGGGGGAGCGCGCCCCCCTCTTACGTGGCCGCCCGCATTGCCTAACAGGGCAGAACCACAATTGTAACTCTTTCATATCATAAGATGGCATTGCCTTGTATATATAATAATTATATAATATATATAATAATAATAATGCCTTGTTTATAATCATTTTAAATAAAACTTTCCGAAACTTTGCACGTGACTTGATTATTTTTCATTACGATACAAGTAAAGATAGCTCAAGATATCTTTTGTGTCCCCCTTGAATTCTTTTCTGTATCCGCAACTTTGCCAGGATAGGCAACTTGATATTGCGAGTATTTGCATTTCCAGAAATCCAATACTGACTCATTTTCTGCTTCCAATGAAGGTACTTTATCACAATTCAAATGAGGATACAAAACAATTCTGAGAAAATTCCTATTTTGCTGTATTTACCTAATTGTTCAATATAATACTTCATGAAATGGCAGGAATATAAAACTGTCTTCGATCTATCACATAATTAGGTTTATAAATTTTTACTTGTTCATCAATAAATAAATAGAATGAAACATACCAATAAGTCAAAACTTGACTTTGGTGCCACAAGTGCCCAGACGTATCTTTAGATACGTCAAAACTTTATTGATTAGTTTTGTTATGAGATTGAAAGAAAAATGAATCGCTTTAAAAAGATAATATTCCTTATACATTTAAAATAAAACTGGTCAAAACTGGATTCAGATTACTCAATGGTTTATGTGAAAATTTAATTTTCACATGACCATAGCATAGCGATTTCTGAGTAGTTCATGACCAGTCATATGTAAGTAAGCATAACAATTGCTAATATTGGCTTAAATAATCTAAATCACTTGTATACCATTTGAAGACTTCATTCTGTCATATTACGTAAAGAAATCGCATTAACAACAAACCACAGAGTATTTAGGAATTTTTAAAGTGTGACGTATCTAAAGATACGTCTGGGCATTAATGGGTTAAAGAAATAACAGCAAGAATAGGGTAGTTTCCATCATCAGAGAAAACGAAAGGCATTGATTGCGATTCGTTAACCACCATTAGTGTAATCATAATATATAAATTATTTGGTTTTAGAAATGCCGGTTTAGGCAAGTGTCAATTTTATCCTAATTTGAAAAAGGCCAGATTGGCGCCAATGCGATGCCACTCCACGTGACGTCACACGGATCTAGTTTCTATACGAGTACATAGGAGTTTTACATTGTCTGAGATTGCCAATGCATAAGTGAGTCACAGAGCTCAGGGTATCATGTCTTAATAATCACTTGTTAAAACTGGCTAAGGTTGGAAAGTTTTCTTCGTTTGATAGGGTATAAATAATCTTTATTTAAGCCAAGCGCTACCAGCTAACAGGGTACTCTGCTACCTGCTAACATCCTGCGTCGTATCAGCGCTCAAAGCCTCGCCCCAAGGTCACCTCGCTTGCGGCAGCAGGAACCAGAACGACGTCACACGGGAGTTTTGCCATTATTCATACTCAGCCGTCGCGTTTTCGCGCGCTTGAAAATTTTCACTTTTCATTTAATCGCGAAAAATAGATATCGTCATTTAAAAATCTGAAAGCGTGAAATACGTACTCCAGGAGTAATAATCTTTTGATTTAGGCAAAACAAAAATTAATAGGAAACCACCCTTTTACATCGGAATGTAGCGTCTAGATGTAGGTGAATCTATTCTAGAACGGATTCCATTCTGTTCAGGGGATTTGAGCAGCAAAGTTTCTCGATAAAAAGATTTTCGTGCCACGCGTCAGAGAAAAAAACACCTGGAATTGCCAGCGATGAACCCATAAAACCCAAATGTACGTATATTCCCCCCTGCCGAGATGATACGACACCAATTGCCAAGGGTACTCGCTAGAATACCTTACGCCCAATATATTTTTATAGGGTAGCATCTCATTCTGCGCGAACGGGGGTAGTTGAGTCAAGAGAGGGTTGAAAGAAGTGAGATATATATCGTGGGGAGAATGGGAACGATAGGATTGGGCCAAATTCACTCCAATACGACTGTACGAGTAGCCGGATCGTACTCGCGCACTAAGGAATTTGATAGATAAATAGAAAAATATTTATTGTTCAGGAAATATTCCATAAGAACAAAAATAATATTAAATTACATATATAAATTACATTTTGCTAGTAAATAACATCAAACACTATATAAATTATTACAATGGTAACCATTATAAATTATTACAATGATATCACATTTCATGACATAACCGATCATAGAAAATGCATGAAATATACTAAAAATCGGCAAACTGAGCTATTTTCTAAGCCGGATTTTATACAAACAAAAAGACATTTTTTTCTATCTAAAGAATTCGTCTTGCCTTTGAAGTTAACCTGAAAGTGCGTTTTCCGCAGAAAACTTGCGTTTGTCTAATACTTCTGCAGAAATAGAGCTGAAAAATATTAATTCGCTTAAAAATTTGTAATCGAAGTGATAGTAACCCCTTCAAGCACCCATGATACGTAAATAAATAATGTAACAATAACAAGAAAATGGTTATGTGCAAAAATAAAGAAAAAGAATTTGAATATTGATTGCAGACTATTGATGTTATATTAAGTAATTTCTTTGTATTGATATCAAAAATGCTAGTGTCAATTTAAAATAGTGTCAATTTGTGTTATTCATCAATGAAATTACCAGCGATGAAGTTGATTTATAAGTTATCGTTCGATCGAATTCATATATTAAAATCATAATTGAAGCCTATAGATAATTTTGTACAATCTTGAATTTTTAATTGAAAACACAAATGTTTCAACCCTGATTTCATGAGTTGTTCAAGTCATTAAAATTTATGCTTATTAAATCGTTCGTCGACGGTCGACGCAGTGGACCATGTTTTGACTTGGTTGTCATTTGCTTACAGCTAACTCCAGTAAGTGGACGCGGTTGTGGTCCCGGGCTCAAAGTGACGTTTGTGTTATGTATTGACTTGATTGTCATTTGTTTACTGCTAACTCCAGTAAGTGGACGAGTTTCTTATGTTTTCATCACGTTGTGTTTATGTTAATGGTCCACTGTGCTACATTTTTGAATAAGTCTTTAGGAGATGAAATGAATTGCCGAATAAAAAATATAGGGTGCCGTTTAAAAAAGACATACCGCTGTTCATATCTTTGCAAATAACAAAGCTACAAGGAAGGCAATCATGCTGATCAATGTCCCCCTGACGGCTTATGAACATTTGCTTGACACATTTTTGAATTTGCATCTGGACCAAAAAGTTATTTCGGGTGGTCAACATTAATGGGACGCCATGCATAATAGGAAACCTCCCTATTATCTATTCTGAAGCTCTTATGATTTTAGATTTGACGACACTTTAGCGTCGGTTTGCATTGTGGATCGCTGCTGTTTTTTGGTGTCAGAAGTGTGAGGCAACCCCTGCCATCTTTCATTATCCCCATCCACGCGAATGATACGTCACTCTCTCTCTTTCCCCCGATTCCTCCCCTCTCGGCATCCTACAAATTGAGAATGACGTCCATGGGATTTTCTCGCGTCACCCCCTATACTCTCTGACATTCTTAGCTTCTCATGTTGTTGACTTGCTCCCCGTCGAGGCAATCTGTGTCTTGTCGTCCTATCACCGTCTGCAAGTATCACACTAATAACATCTGGATTCTCTGTCTTAGCTTCGGGGAGTTAATCAGTTTCTTTAGCTCTGATTATTGCCCTGATGGCTGGAATATGAAGACTTGGGAATGTAGAGCTAAGAGTGAAGGGGAAAATATTGTACCGAATTGATGACAGAAATTCAAGATTTTTTTACGTGGAGCAAACGACTTTGCCGTCACCACAATAGGGTGGTTTCCTATTATTTTTTTACAGCAAAAGGATTATTACTCCCGGAGTACGTGCTTAACGCTTTTAGATTTTGAAATGACGATATCTATTTTTTCCGATCAAATGAAAAGTGAAAATTTTCAAGCGCGCGAAAATGCGACGACTGAGTATGAATGTTGGGAAAAGCCCATGTGACGTCACTCTGGTACCGGCTGCCGCCGCGTGCGGCCACCTTGGTGCGAGGCTATGAGCGATGCCACGATGCAGGCTGCTAGCATGCAGCACTTGGCTTAAATAAGGATTATTAATACCCTATCAAACGAAGGAAACTTTCCGACCATAGGCAGTTTTAATAGGTGATTATTAAGACATGTTTCCCTGAGCTCTGTGCCTCATGCATGCATTGGTAATCTCAGACGATGTAAAACTCCTATCCACTCGTATAGCATCTAGGTCTATGACGTCACGTGGAGTGGCATCGCATGGGCGCCAATCTGGTCTTTTTCAATTGAGGATAAAATTGACCATTCGTCTAAAACTGGGATTTCTAAAACCAAATAATTTGTTTATTATGAATACACTAATGGTGGGTAACGAATCGCAATAAATTCCTTTCGTTTTTATTGATGAAGGAAACTACCCTAGGATGAAGGAAAGATAAGGGACGGCCCCGAATGAGTTACAAAGGACAGTTTATAAAATATTAAAAGATAAGCATACGTAACTATGAAATAAGTACGTAACTAAACTAAACACGTACCTATGAAATGGCTAGCGGGTAGGAGAGAGGAATGGAGAGCTGCAAATTAAACAAATCTTGGAATTGTTTAGTGATTATGATGAAGACATTGGTATTCCTTTGTTTTTGACGTTTGGCATGGTTTTCGGAGTCGTTGCATGAGTTGATAATAATGGCCAAATGCTCGGTATATGCACAGGTTGATCATGTACTTCTTTTTTGTCTTTTTATCATTTGTTTCATTAAATTTATCTTATCTTCCACGGTCTGAAAATAATGCAATTTATGCCTTTAACAGCAAAGAAAAAAAATGAACAACAAATTACGACGATTACAGACAAATAATTCCTGGATAAGGGAGACCAACCTAGCTGGGACTCGAACCCGCGACCTTTAAACAGTGATCTTCTGAAAGCCAAGATTTCTTTCCAAGAGCACTTTCAGTGCCGGCTGCTAATAGGAAGGAACACTGAAAATTAAAAATTGGTTTTCGTTATTTAAAACGAAACAGATATGAATGAAAAACATACACGCCAAATTACAGAGCTCAAATTCGATTTATAACCGAGACAAGTATCTTTGAAAGTCCGCTAAGAGCTTCGGCCACGCCCACGACGCGAAACGTATTTCTATTGGCTGACGCTGCGTGACGTGTGACCCTCACGAATGCCGCGGGAGTAACGCTTGAAGAAGCCATAAACACATTGGTTTCGTGGAAATAGTGGCCAAAAGTTTGTCATCATGGCGAAACAAAATGTTAATTTTGTTCTGGATGCTTCCCGAAATGTACTGACATTATCAACCGAGAATCTGAACAATTTTTTGTCTCAAAACGAATCATTTCAATTGAAATGAAACTTCCTAAGATGATATGTTTACACTTTTGAGAGAGACAGTTATCACGGCAATTATCGCGGATGTTTTAATTTGTGGACATACCATCATAAAATCCTTACCTTATGACTCGTTTTTAGTTTCTGGATGTAATTTATGAAATAAATGAACAAATGGGCTATAGCTATAGCTGTTTTCTTGCCCTCTGAAGGGAGGAAATTCGGGGTTCTCTCCGTTTCTTTTAGGATTAGCATTCAAATTTCGTTGGAACAGCATTTTTTAAAGCAGAGGTCTCGCTTTGGTCCACCTATGTTCCTAATAAATGTTGAAGTCAGTTTCGTACTATGAAAAATGGTAAACAATTGCCATCAAAATGAAAGAGTAACTCAGAGATGGGGATTTTTACATGAAAATATCCGTCAGTTAACTTATATTTACATCAGAGTTATACGTACAGTCACTTTCAAAAGTTTTAGGGCAAAGTTTGTGGCACCACCTCTACTTCTCAAGGAAATTTAGTATTCTATATTCCTTTCGTAGTTTTCTGCTGTGCTCCACTAACATTCCACTTGTGAGTGAATATACATGCACTCAATAAAGGGACAAATTATTTTATACTGCAAATTTATCATTCCGCTTCTATTTATATAGGATGTTATGATTAAATCGTGTCAATTTACTGCATACTTGCACCGGTTTCCACCCTTAATGGTTAAAGTAAGTATTATATAATTTTTTCATGTGACGGCTCGCCGCGGCGGTGGCCCAGTGGGCAACGCTTTGAGCTCGGGTAGTGAAGATTGAGGGGCCGGGAATGTCACTCATAATCTTTTTCAGCTCGTTTCCTAACATATATACAGGTTTTTTATAATTTTAATTTCGCTGTATTTGCTATCATGATTTTATTCATGCTGTAGCAAATTTTTTAAATTAAGAGAAAAATGGTGGATAAAATCCTGGCGTTAGCATTAACGTACAGTTTGAAGTCTGGCAAAAGGAGTCACACATTATATTTTATTGTTTGACAATTATTCTGTTTAGAATGATGATAGTTCAAAACTATTTGCTAGTATTCATTCAGCACGCTTTTGACTCCGGTTTCTCTGTTTTGTTGAAAGATTTGCAAAATTATCCGTGTTTATTATTTACTATTTGTGCTTCTATTTATAAACCTGCGTTCATCGGTAGTCACATGTGCTTATTTCTACTTCTTGTGAGTAATACGATATCGTAGTATTCCTGGAGTACAAATTTGAGATTATCATGTATTACTTTGTACTATTTGACACATCACCAGGTTGGCGTCGAAGACCCTTTCCTTTGCAGCGGTTGGCTTTTAATGCGCACGATAGAAAAAAGAGTGAAAACCAGGGCAAATATGCAGTAAATGCACACGAAATAATCATTATATCCAATATTAATTGAAGCAGAATGATATATTTGTAATTTAAAAGTAAAATTCTCCGTTGAGTGCGTATATATTTAAGTACGCACGAACTTTTTGCGATGTGTGGCCAAAGACAACAAAAGGAGTAAGGGAAAATCCCTTTGTGAAGCAGAGGAGACTTACATTAAAATGGCCCTCACAAATTCTATAACAGCCTATCCCTGAAGGAATATGCTGTCTCCGTGCAGCGTCGTACCACCGCCTTCCTCGGTCTGGGTCGTTTGTCACAGAAAAAAATACTTTTTTGGTTTTTAACAAGAGGTAGATTCACGTCCCGGCACTCAACAATATGCGTAAGGTTTCCTCCCACTCATTTAAAATTCTCCGTTTAATCTAATATTTATTTATACTCGAAATAACGTATACGACAATGCACTCCTTACGCAAGCAATGCAGATATCATGAGGTTCGCACGTCATCAACATGGCGTCGCCCGAGAAATACGTTTTTGGCGCGAAATTCAAGTTGAAACTTCAAACTGCTCTAGGGGCAAAATTATTCAGCGCTGAATGGTAAAATTTGGTGAGAGCCTTTCTTACACCTATTGCTTTATAAATAAAACATAATATTTGGTAGTTTAATCCCTTCTATTTAAAAGCCCTACAGAAAAATCCAGCCATTTTCAATATATTCGTACACTTTTAAAAGTATTAGCATCAAAAATATATTTATATCGATGTGTATTTCAATAAAAGTGGAATTTGCTCTTCTTTGTGAATGAGTCGAATAACATTTATTGCTAATTTTTAAATATATATTTTAATAACGAAAACTGACTGATTTTTTAAAATGAAAAAAAGTTGCAACATATGACGTACATCCGTAACATGCATAATATTTTTTATTACGCTCAATTTGAAGTATTTAAACCATGGAAATCATAAAAAAGTATTGTTCCAAGCAAAGCATTATAAATCCTGGATGACGAAAAGGGTCAATGCACCCTCAACGAACGGTCCATTAGCCCAAACAATTGTCACACTAAGTGGCCTAAGATGAGGATGCCGGTAGCTACAGAGGACTTTTCGTCCTGAAGACATAAATTGAACTCTTATTCCATCGAGCAGTTGATTTTTGAAAACACAGAGCCCCTAAGCAGTAAACTGGAAAAGTACCACGGGCGAAATATTACGGCTCCACGCGTACAGAGCCAATTAAATGGAAAGACGTAATATTACGTCCATGGCAATCTTCAGAAGGATAAACAGGACGTAATATTACGCCAAAATGCACCCAAAGTGTTCAGGATGCAAAAGAGAAGAAACACGTCACCGTGAAAAGGCTAGCGGATAGGAGAAAAGAAGAATAGTGAGCTGCGTCAAACCAAAGTTAGGTGTTTCACATATAGTGATGATAAACATCCGAGGAATTAATTATTGTCATTCTTCCATTACATTTTGACTTTAACACCTTGCCTAGCTGACCCGGCGAACTTCGTACCGCCTAACATTCAATGAACTTATAGTTTAGTTGCACCATTTATAAATAAAGAGCGGCAGTATCGTTTTAATCATATTTGATTTATTATAAATTAAATGAGAAAATATTGATGAAATAAAAATTATACGCATTCAGTTGTTGGCTGTTTGTGTTATTAACCGTAAAAAAATGTTTTTAGGTCTAAGTCCGTAGCGTAAACTTGGCTCGTTCACGGGGCAGGTTAACGCACGCTAGACCGACGCTTGACTGATGCTCAAAATAGTGCAAGAAAAGCCCCTATGAAGCAGCATTCGGAGGAAACAGCTTGCGGAGGACGTCATAATACGTATTTCAATTCCATTGACTTTGTTTGCGTGAAGCTGTAATATTTCGCCCGTGGTACTTTTCCAGTTTACTGCTTTGAGGTTCTGTTATTTCAAAAATCAACTGCTCGATGGAAAAATAGTTCACTTAATGTCTTGAGGACGAAAAGTCCTCTGTAGCTACCGGCATCCTTATCATAGCCTACTTTGTGTGAAAATTCTTCGGAGGAAAGAACCGTTCGTTGAGTGTGTAGTGACCCTTTTTGTCATCCAGGATTTATTATTCTTTGCTTGGAACAATGATTTTTTATGATTTCCAGGGTTTAAATAGTTCAAATTGAGTGTAAAAAAAATATTATGCATGCTATGGCAGTACATCATATGTTGCAACTTTTTCATTTTTCAAAAACAGTAGGTTTTCATTATTAAATTATATATTTAAAAATTAGCAATAAATGTTATTCAACTCATTCATATAGAAGAGCAAAGTCCATTTTTATTGAAAAACACATCAGTATGAATATATTTTTGATGCTAATGTTTTAAAAAATGTACGAATTTAGTAAAAACGGCTGGTTTTTTCAGTAGGATTTTAAAAATAGCAGCCGGCATTCAAAGTGTTAATACACTCGCCATTCTAATAGTGACGAATTGAGTCAAGGAACCACCAAAATAAATAATAAAACAGATTATCACGAAAACATAAAGCCCCTTCTCCCCGTAACCAGAAGACATTTGTATTTTCAATAATAAGTTCCAAATAAGTATAGGAGAAACAAGTACATATTGAAGAAATTAAAAAAACGGGGCAGTCGTGGGACTGGCCATCAGAAGTGAAAACTGAAATAATTATTATCCATTTATTTTTTATATAGATTTAATATTATTAAAGAACTAATTTTTCCAGTAGTGCTCATTTTTCAACAAAAATTGAAATTATTTCTTTCAGCAAACTGTTTAATATTAAATATTTATTAAAAATACGATGTGTATGAATAGAAAGTAACATCATTTGTATATTAAAATATAATATGCTTTTATTTCTTTTATTTAATATGCTTTAAACCTATAATTGTTCACTATGCACATAAAAAAACTGCCTTAAATTATACTGACCTGTATTTTTATAGCGTGTACACTCTTCTGCACGTTCATGCACGAGCTCTTTATATTTAATGAACTTATACAATATATACTATAGATTTTTATTTTCAAAATTTAATATTTTTAAAACAAAAAGACTTCAACAGTCTATATTTTAACAATATATTAACAAAGTGTATATATTAATCTCAAGTAACACTCTACAAAATAATACATACTGTATAGAAAAAGTACGTATGTACAGTATAGAACTAGAAGCAGACAGATGCCAGTATTCAGTATGTAAAAGTATAGCGGTGACGCAACCTATACCATTGTATACACTATACATATGTATATCTCGCTGTAGCGATCGCGGTGTCGGGTCGGTGACGCTCACGCGAATCCTATGATTTTTCCCCATCCCGCAAAAGTGCTTGACGCCGCTAAAGAAGTTTTCACTTCAACAATCTTCAGTATGAAAAGGATCACAGATAAGATATTGAAAAAATAGAGAGCTCCGTCAAACCAATACTACGACTGTCGACACATGATTATGATTCAACGAAAACACTACGAAATGAATAAAGTCGTGAATAATATAGTAAAATGTTTATCAACTCAAGAAATAAAGAGCAAAGTGTGCCTTTACCTAAATAAAATACCATTGACATCTCCTGCCATACTCCTTTGCAATTCCAGGAGCTACGTTCCGTCTCCACGGCCCCATTTGAGCCAATCACATCCACGGACCATTTGCTCCCGTGTACCCAACAGATTGGTTCCAAGACGGGAGGAGGTAAAGAGACTGAAAGCTCGAATATACATAAAAAAACGGAAAGAAAAAAAACATAAAGCCGGCGCGGAATTCGATCGTCATTTTGTTCTTTTCAGCGCGAACTGGGGGAACGAGAGAAAAAAAATGAAAGCGACGTCGAAAGAGGATATCCCGATGCTCTTCTGTCTTTTTTTTACGTATCACCTCGACGACCTCCCCTCGCGCTGCACTCGGCGCTCCGCTAGCTTCAATTGTTTTCGTCAAAGCCTCTCGTCTTCCTTCATTTTTTTTATCCCACACGGGGGCGTCATGGAGATTGGCTCTTGTCGGGCTTTCAAAATCAAAACCGTTTCTGCCATTACCCCACCCCACTTTCCTCCCTCGCGACCTTGTTTGTCAACAAACAGCGTCACCATAGCGACCCGAGTGTTGTGCTCAGTGGGAATGGAGCGATTTACAGCGGGGATTTCATTTTCGGCAAAGCTCAATGGATAAAATTAATTTCAATATTATATCAACCACAAATCCATCGAGATGAAAGTCTTTCAGGAGATGTTTGCACTTATCTATACTTAAATATTGCCCCGTAAACCGCCGTTATAGGTGTGTCGCAGGGAGTGTTAGGTCACAAGCCGTTAACAAATAAGATTCAAAAACTCAAACAAGATTACGATTAGCATTTATTAAAATTCCTTCATGGTTCGTGGGAAAAACGAATTCCAATATGTATCCGTTTTGCTAACTATCTCTCTTAATTTATCGCTTCTGCCGGAACTGGAATTATAGTGTGGCTCTAATATTATGTTCTCCAAGTCGCTCTTTAAGATATATTCATTTTCAATAGCTCAAGCAATCTAAGCCTAGCGCGCAGCCTCCGAGTCTCCAGCGGATCCCAGCCTAATTTGCTTAACACCTATGTAACGCTGTCTGTACGCCCGTAGCAGTTTTTGACGAAACGCGAAGCCTTCCTTTGTATTTTATTCAGATCGCGGACTAATTCTTTCTATACCGGATCCCATATGCTTGTTGCATATTCAGGGTTGCACCGTAGAGGGAGTACTTAAAATACTTCACCAATCCACGAGTTAATTCAAGTGAGTGTCGTTTTATTGTGGATATGACAAAACGCTTTTCGTAAATTTCGGCAGGTCTTACAATGAATTATTGTGAAACTAGTTTTACGGAAATGCTTACAAAAACAATACTAAATTCCCAAAACTCCTTCATTTAGGCATTTCAAAAACCATAAAGATGTTTTTACTCAAAACTTCTCCTCACAATCTAACACCTGAATTCCGAAAGCAAATCAAGAAAAAATCGGTAAATTCACACTCACCATAGTTTTCTGCTTCGCAGATACCCCAATGAAACTCAGTTAAGATATTAGTTCGCCTACCTGCAAAAGAAGAAAAAAAACATAAGGATCATTAGTAGCATTCGAGTGGTCATGAATATATTGTATAATCAATAAATATTACAATGGGCGCAAAAAAACATACAACTGTGAACTTAAAGCATTTGAATAAGATTCTTCCGAAGCTCCATTGGGTCGTGTAATATATCGTTGTTTATTCGATAACAAAAATGAATCATTAAATTCAAACTTTATACTTCACGACCCCTTATTATATATATATATATATATATATATTTTTATATCACGAGATGTGGGTCAAATGTAAATATTATTTATTTTTTAAAACTTTGCCTACGTTTCGGACATTATATTTGTCCATCCTCAGGGCTATAAAAATGATAATGTATGATACAAAATTAATTAAATATATTGCCTGTATTTAATTCTTGAGGTGTAAAAAAGTGAATGAATATCGTAAAGTAACGTCTGCTACATGAGAAAAAAAGTTTCTTAACTTTTCATGTAAGAAAATGTGTACATAGTTATTTTTACTTAGGAATAAATAAGACTTTTATGCAGTTTTGTCCGACTCCATTTATTACCGTCGTTTTCTCGCAATCCCAACCGTTCGCTCGATTTGAGGTTAAACGCATTGCGCACAAGGTCGTAAAATCTGTCGCGTTGGCAATCCTGCGGGACTAATGCATGAATCCGGGGCAATCCCTTTGTCTCGGGCGCACCAGGGTTCGGATTTCGCGTCTGGGACCCTTTAAAACACCCTCCCCCGCCCCTGTTACGTGCCGCAAAAGGGTTTCAGTTCTCGGTGCGAGGATATCCCAGGGTGTGAGAATGAATCGGGAGGTCAAAGCAGGTGGAATCAGCATGCAAAAGGCGAGAGACACGTGGGTACTCGACCTCAGATAAAGACCATTATGCACGACGTATATATATATATATCAGTTGCGCACGTGTTCATCATCATCACTGGTCAACAATCCTAGGATTGGTTTGACGCAGCTCTCCACTCTATTCTCCTATCAGCAAAACTTTTCACACCTACCTATTTCTTCTCTTTCACATCTCTCTTTACTTGCTCCAAATATTTTGTTCGAGGTCTTCCTTTTCCATTCTTGCCTTCCACTTGTCCCTCGACGATTGTCTTCATCAGGCCATCATGTCTCAGGATGTGGCCTACAAGGTTGTTCCGTCTTCTTATTAAGGTTTTCATGAGGCTTCTCTTCTCTCCTACCCTTCTTAGGACTTCCTCGTTACTAACTCGGTCGATCCATTTGATTTTCATCATTCTTCTGTAGCACCACATTTCAAAGCACCACATTTCTCTATCCTTGCTTTCTCCGCTGCTGTCATTGTCCATGCCTCACTTACGTATAGGAGCATACTCCAGATGTAGGTTCTTATAAATTGTTTCTTCACTTCCATTATAAAGTTTCCCGCTGTAAGCAGGTCTCTCTTTTGGTGGAATGCTCTCTTCGCCTGGGCTATTCTGCTGATAATTTCTTCCTTACTTCTCCCATCACTAGTTATCTTGCTTCCCAAATAACAGAATTCATCCACCTCCATCAGTTTTTGCCTCCCTATTTTAATGTTATTCTTGACTTCTTTTCTTCTGCTGCATACTAAGATCTTGGTTTTCATCGTGCTTATTTTCAGTTGATATCTACTCATTACCCTACCCATTTTAACCAGAATATTTTTCAAATTCTTCTCTGTTTCTGCTATAACGGCAATGCCATCGGCATATCTTAGCATACTAATTTTTTCATCATGGATATTCACTCCCAATACTGATTTTAAAAGACTAATCAAGCTGAATTTAGCATAAATATGCAAAGACACAGGTCCTCTGGCGATACTCTGTGAAACTGTTTCATGTAAAAAAATAAAAATACTTACAATTAGTTATAGTCCGCACATTATTTGAAATTCTGTGACCCGGTTTTCCCGGCGTATTAGATGCAGTAAAGTTTCTCAGGTTTTCCACCGGTTGATGTCGTCCATGTCTACCGACGTTTCGGTCCGCGACTTGCTGATCAGATCCCCTGATGATGATCAAAATCAACCGGAGGAAAACCCGAGACACGTTTCTGCTATGACCCGGGTTTCAGCATATCTTTCTAACATTAGGTACAATTCAACGCCGGAGAACGCGTATTACATTAAAAAAGCTAATTTAGGAGAAAAGGCGTACCTATTTTTTAAGCTGTCAACTAAACATCGGGTGGCCAATCTCACCATCTTCTCCAACAATCGGTGTCTGAAGCTAGCTAGAAGCTACCCCCAGATACATCTTTCTCGGTCTTTTTCGTTTACCCAATGCAAGCCATCCCAAGGCCTACCCCAACCCCTTACTACAAAATAGCCTTACCTTCATTGATAGGGTGGTTTTCTATAATTTTTTTAAATTGCTAAACCGAAAGATTATTACTCCTCGAGTACGCAATTCAAGCTTCTACATTTTCAAATGACAATATGTATTTTCCGCTATTCAATGAAAAGTGAAAATTTTCAAACACGCGAAAACGCGACGGCTAAGCATGAATGCTGGGAAAAGTCCGTGTGTCGTCATTCTGGTTCCGGTTTCCACCGTTTGAGGCCATCTTGGTGCGAGGCTATGAGCGCCGCTACGATGCGGGCTGCTAGCAGGTCGCGCTCGACTTAAATAAGGATTACTAACACCCTATCCAACGATGGAAACTTTCTGACCATGTGAATTTTTTCTCCTTTGAAAACCTTTCCGGTGAAATTTTTTCGACGAAATTATCAGAATTTTACGTGGCTGCATCATCGAATCTATTGAATAGAGACAATAGGGTGGTTTCCTTCATCAAAGAAAACGATAGGCATTGATTGCGATTCGTTACCCACCATTAGTGTATTCATAATATACAAATTATTTTGTTTTAGAAATACCGGGTTAGACGAATGGCAATGGTCCATTTTTATCCTCATTTGAAAAGGGCCAGATTGGCGCCCATGCGATGCCACTCCACGTGACGTCACAGGGACCTAGTTTCTATACGAGAAGATAGGAGTTATACGTCGTCTGAGGTTACCATTGCATGCATGAGGCGCAGAGCTCAGGGAAACATGTCTTAACAATCACTTATTAAAACTGGCTAAGGTCGGAAAGTTTTCCTCGTTTGATAAGTTATTAATAATCCTTATTTAAGCCAAGCGCTACCAGCCAGCAGGGTACTAGGCTAGCCGCTAGCAGCCTGAGTCGTATCAGCGCTAAGCCTCGCCTCAAGGTCACCTCGCAGGGCGGGAGGGGGAACCAGAAATACGTCACGCGGAGAGACTTCCCGACATTCATACTTAAGCGTCGCGTGTTCGCGCGCTTGAAAATTTTCACTTTTCATTTGATCGCGAAAAATAAATATCGTAATTTAAAAATCTAAAAGCGTGAAATACGTAATCCAGGAGTAATAATCTTTCGATTTAGGCAATAAAAAAATAATAGGAAACCACCCTATTGTTATAGAGCCGTTTCAAAACAGTAGCTATATATCCGAATCAGAAGAAATGGGGAGAAAAAGTAGCAATCGAACTTGAGACATGATGGCCTGATGATGACAATCGTCGAAGGACAAGTGGATGTCAAGAAAGGAAAAGGAAGACCTCGAACAAAATATATGGAACAAGTAAAGAGAGATGTGAAAGAGAAGATATACGTAGGTGTGAAAAGATTAGCTGATAGGAGAATTGAGTGGATAGCTGCGTCAAACCAATCCTAGGATTGTTGACCAGTGATGATGATGAGGAGATGGACCAATTAAAGTGGATTAAATATGTGAATAGTATAAAAATGGGTCCTTAAAATGTGATGAAATCAAGTGTTAGCTTACGAATGTAAACGACGATTTCTGGAGAATTAATATCGTCCGATATTCTCGCTTCTGTATCGCTTTTGGAGCAATATAGCCAGCTGAATCACTTCCACGTAGCAAGTAATATGTCATTTCTATAATGTAAGTACGAAAGGAATACGGAAAGCATTTTATGGGTTTGATCGAAATGTAACGACAATAGGCATGATTACGCATACGATGTATTAAGTTGATGCACAAAGATCTTTGACGATTGATACATATTGATACAAAAGTTCAGTGAATCATCACTGATGTTTTAATTGGTCCAGCGCTTTCTTATTTTTGAAATATTCTATAAATCCGGGGAACCTGAAAACCCGCATATCTGGTATTTTTTATCACTATACGTCCTTAAAATGTGATGAAATCAAACTCATCACCCTAAAAGCGACTCCAAAACACACGAAATTAGTACAATAGACGGTACGAATATCATTAAAAAAACAATAATAACAGAAACGTCATCGACGTTTTTTTGTAAAAACAATTTAAGTTAAATACAACATTTTCTTAATAAAAACGTTATGAGGGCGTTTACATCGATGTATTTTGCGATAAATTTGGCGTAAAGTACAAATTTGTCTGAAGAAAACAACATCACGAAATCATCGACATGTGCCAGCTAATTTCTTTTAAGGACGTATAGTGATAAAAAATACCAGATATGCGGGTTTTCAGGTTCCCCGGATTTATGGAATATATCAAAAATAAGAAAGCGCTGGACCAATTAAAACATCAGTGATGATTCACTGAACTTTTGTATCAATATGTATCAATCGTCAAAGATCTTTGTGCATCAACTTAATACATCGTATGCGTAATCATGCCTATTGTCGTTACATTTCGATCAAACCCATAAAATGCTTTCCGTATTCCTTTCGTACTTACATTATAGAAATGACATATTACTTGCTACCTGGAAGTGATTCAGCTGGCTATATTGCTCCAAAAAGCGATACAGAAGCGAGAATGTTGGACGATATTAATTCTCCAGAAATCGTCGTTTACATTCGTAAGCCAACACTTCAGGGATTCATGGAATCAAAGGTTCTTGGAACCGTTCCAGGGTACATTCAGGGATCTCTCGACCCTAACATCAATCCCTTTGGCGAATCCCTAAAACCCTTTCCCGTTCGTAGAGTGCTAGGGGCCAGAAAATACCCCCGGCCCCTAAGAGGAACCCCGTCTCCCCCTTTTACATATCATTTCACTCCCTATACTGCATACCCCTAACCCCTAGGGTTCTGCTCCCCTACTCCTGCATAGTGTACCCTGAGACCCTTTTCCCAGGAAAGAAATAACAACACACACACACATCTATGCATCCAAATCCTTCCAGACGGCAGACATGTCTGCGTAACAGTCAAGGGTGCCAACTTGAAGATTATACCATTTCCTACAAAAGGAAAAGCAATAAGCACTTGCCTTGTTTAATAAGTGTATTGATGTGGTTTACTTTTTTTACTTAGTAAGTTAAGTTTTACTAATACCACAAAATATTTAAAAAATCGAGAAACATAATAGAATACCACGTAATTAAGAATGTGTTATTGAATTTTAATGTTGCTATGTCTTATTCAACAAACATTTTTTTTTTTTTTCACAGTAATAATAATATAATTTTATTCCACTCATATTCAATACATTACATAGAGAAAAATAAAAAACCCTGTAATAATTGTGTAATATATAGGTACCCCTTTGTGGAAGGGTTTTGGGGCTACCATCATGCACTATTGAGAACATGACTGGTGCTCACATACATAAATAATACATTTATTTCGTTTAATTGAGTGATTTGTTTTCTTGACAATTGCATTCGATTGTGAATTTACAGTAATTTACACATGGATAACTTTTCTTAACACACACGTTTTCATAACACACTTAACCTCATAACGCATAAGAATTACATCCAATATACCTTTATTTGAGCACGTTTACAGCACCTTTCTTAGCAGAAACTCTACTTCCTCATATTGCATAAGCCGTTTTTTAACTTCGGATATAAAACCCCATCTCTTCTCCTTCTTTGCCACATTTTTTGGCATCATGCTATATAATTTTGGCCCCAAGTATTGAAATGACTGTCTATATATTTTAGTCGTCGGCCTAGGTATATCAAAGTTTCTCGAACAAGACTTTTTGATAGCAGTTTATTTTATTCGTATTTAGGATGATTATACATCTCGTGAT